>NW_020665141.1:131195-149768 GCF_002925995.2 Terrapene triunguis
TGTCAAGCTTGGACAGCCGACCTGTAAAACCCATCCAATAGATGTGTTCATGTAGTCAGGAAGTCCATGCATTACTGCTTGTTTAAAGATTTTTTCATTCCCATATCAAGTGTACCTCAGAGGGCTAGGGCATATGTTGCTTGCAAGGAACTACAGCTTCACCTGATTCTTAAACCTGGGAAAAGGCCGCTAAAGTTAAAGAAGCAAGTGAGGGATGTATGGAGGATACAAACTACAGTTACCATTGCTGGAAGTGGCACATTAAGTCCTAACAGTGATTAAAGCAGTGCTGGTATGGATATGAAGAAAGACTTGATGGTGGAATCCTCAATTTAAAGAATCAGTCAAAAAACAAAGTGTAACCTTAAAAAAAATGGCAGGGCAGTGGCTTGAGCAGTGATAAGATGGTGTATATAGAGGCAAAAACAAAGCCAAAAGAAGTATTGTGATAGCTAAAACTTTGGTCTCAGGTGAACTATATATCCAACTAGGAGAATATAAGGGAGAAAAGACCATCTACAAACTCATTAAAAGACAAAATGATGAGGGATGCGAACAAGTTTTTTTTATATTAGACATGAACATGGTACACCTCTACCCCGATATAACGTGACCCGATATAACATGAATTCGGATATAACGCGGTAAAGCAGTGCTCCGGGGGGGGGGGGGGGGAACTGTGCACTCCGGCGGATCAAAGCAAGTTCGATATAATGCGGTTTCACCTATAACGCAGTACGATTTTTTGGCTTCCGAGGACAGCATTATATCAAGGTAGAGGTGTATATTGCAAACAAATGGTGATTTAACCAACAAAGTCTGGAGTGATTATTTTGAAAGAGTGATGAATGAGAATCTAAGAACATGATATTCTTAAGAAAGAGAAAATGCTGGATGAGTGGCATAAAAGTTTTGTGGTGCCCATTTTTAAACATAAAGGAGATATTATACTATGTGATATTATCACTCAGTTAAGCTGACATCACTTGCTATGAAAGTCTGGGAGAAGATTATTGAAAATCATCTGCATGGAACAGCTGAAATTGGGAAGGGTCAGTATGGATTTATGCTGGAAGGGTGCACTGTTGATGTCATATTTGCTCTACAAATCCTCCTGGGGAAGTTCCAGGAAAAGAGATGGCAACTGGGCATGGTCTTTGTAGACTTGGCTAAGGCATACAGTCATGTACTGAGAGAATTAGTTTGGTGGAGTTTGCAACAGAGAGGTGTACCAGAAGGATATGGCTGCCTTATCCAGGATATATATGATAGAGTGACTACCGTAGTCAAAATCCAATGGGGCTAAACCAAAGAATTTACAGTAAACGTTGGCTCGCATCAGGGGAGAGTATTGAGCCCTTTTTGTTTACATGGATGTGATACATGAGACTATATGAAGGGAGATGCCTTGGAATATGTTGTTCGCTAATGACTTAGTGATTTGTGCAGAAGATTGTAAGACCCTGCAAACCAACTTTGAGCAATGGCAATATAGGGTTGAGCAAACACTGGTAAAACTGAGGCTTTGATAACTGAGGGAGGAGGACCCACCATAAAGGATATTACAGGCAGACAGCTTAGAAGAGTGAAAGAATTTAAATACCTAGGATTAATGGTTGCTGACAATGGTCCCCAGCATAGTTCCAAAGCTGCTTGGTGCAAGTGGTGTGAGCCGATCCCAGTTCTCTGTAATAAAAAGATGCCAATAAAGTTAAAAGGTAGAGTGTATAAACCTGTAATTCAACCCATCCTAATGTATGGAATAGAGACGTGGCCAGCCACAGGAAAAGACATCAGTATGTTTCCACTACAGAACTGTAGATGTTGAGAGGGGTCAAATGGTTGGACACTTCATGACAGGAAACAAAATGAGGTTGTGAGGGGCCTAATGTGGATTGCCCCAACGAAAGACAAGTTGAGGGAGGCTAGGCTATGTTGGTACGGACATGTCCAGTGGAGATCCAACAGTTATACAAGATGGCCCTTGCAATGATCATGTCTGGAAGATGACCATGGGGGGAGGCCAGAGACTGTATATGGACCAGATATTAGCAAACCTTAGAGAGACCAATTTACATGACAGCCAGACGTACGATCAGGAGTTTTGGAAGAAGGCTACAGAAGTCACCAACCCTGAATAGGGAAGGGGCAAGAAAGAAAAAGAGCAATACGCTGCTTCTGCATGTAGCTTAGTAGTAAGCCATTGGATGCACACGACCTCATGCCCTCAGCCACCTGAGAAGTGCAAGAAACAGCCTCCCACCCACACTGTGAAGGGGATCCTAATATCAGAACATGTCCCCTTCATTTTGAGACTAATTTGTAAAAAATAAATTCAACAACTTGTTGGAGAAACTCCCAACATATCCTTCCACTGTGAAAAATAGTTCCTGTCAGAAGATAATACCTCATTTAACTAACTGGAATGTGTGGATTAACACTGACATTTGAAAAGTGTCCCTTTTTGTTTCCCAACCCACTAAGGCTCCCTGGGCTCAAGAGACCCTCCCCTTGAACCTGGCTGCTCTTTCAACTCTCATCTTCCATTGAAAAAAAAAATCACGCTAATTGAGGGCCCCAGTGTAGGTTTTTCAGTAGGCAGTGTGAATGGACCAGCCCCAGTACCTGGTTCAACCTAAGGCTAGACAGTAAATGCTAAGAAACTGGGGAAACTGACTCCTGTGGGACCACCATCATGCCCATGAGTAAGAGGGGTCACCATTCTAGGAGGTATAGAGCTGCCTTTGGAATCTTTTCTCAAAGAATAGCATTCTGTCCTTCCCCCTCCTCATCCCTCAGTATTAGAAAAGGTAACAGCATCTGAAATAGCAACACTGTTATAACATTACCCACATTTTCTTTACGTGTCTGATGAGCGATGTGACGGAATGTATAGTTTGATGGATATGAGAGTTCACAGACTTTATATTAGCAATACAGGGCCATGTATTCTTAATGATGCTGGAAATAATCAGTTAATCTTTTTACAACAAAAAGTTGTATAATCATAACCACCTTTCATTTCATAGGATTTATTTTTAGATGTCTAATGACCACAAAGAAATTCTTTCCCCTTAATTATGGAAAATATTTTTGTAATCTCTTATCCCCAATTAGATGTACAGGTTAGTGGTGAAAGATCAAAGAAAAGTGAGCCATTCAGATTAGGTAATTTCATATGGGTAAATTAAAAGTAAAACTGAGTTCAAGCCCCAGAAGAACATATGGTTTGTTTAGGCCTTTGCTGTAGATGGAAATTAGCTTCCTTTATAATTTCATAGATTTTAATGCCAGAAGTACCATTAGATCGAGTCTGACCTCTTTATAACACAGCCATAGGGTTTCACTGAATTCCCTGTATTTAGCCCAATAGCTTACGTCTGCTTAATGCATATCATCCAGAAAGGCATCCAATTTTAATCTAAAGATATCAAGAGATGGAGAATCCACCAGTTCTCTTGGTAATTTGTTGCAATGGCTAAGTACCCTCACTGTTAAAAGTTTCCACTCTCTTGTGACCTGGTCCCTTACAGCACAGTCCAGCTTCCTTTGACATCAGGGAGTTGGATTAGGCCCTTTATTTTGCAGCATGTATTTTGTAACCCTCATGGTCATAGAATCATAGAATATCAGGGTTGGAAGGGACTTCAGGAGGTCATCTAGTCCAACCCCCTGCTTAAAGCAGCACCAATTCCCAACTAAATCATCCCAGCCAGGGCTTTGTCAAGCCGGGCCTTAAAAACCTCCAAGGAAGGAGATTCCACCACCTCCCTAGGTAACGCATTCCAGTGCTTCACCACCCTCCTAGTGAAATAGTGTTTCCTAATATCCAACCTAGACCTCCCCCACTGCAACCTGAGACCATTGCTCCTTGTTCTGTGATCTGCCACCACTGAGAACAGCCGAGCTCCATCCTCTTTGGAACCTTCCTTTAGGTAGTTGAAAGCAGCTATCAAATCCCCCCTCATTCTTCTCTTCTGGAGACTAAACAATCCCAGTTCCCTCAGCCTCTCCTCATAAGTCATGTGCTCCAGACCCCTAATCATTTTTGTTGCCCTCCGCTGGACTCTTTCCAATATTTCCACATCCTTCTTGTAGTGTGGGGCCCAAAACTGGACACAGTACTCCAGATGAGGCCTCACCAATGTCAAATAAAGGGGAATGATCACGTTCCTCGATCTGCTGGCAATGCCCCTACTTATACAGCCCAAAATGCCGTTAGCCTTCTTGGCAACAAGAGCACACTGTTGACTCATATCCAGCTTCTCGTCCACTGTGACCCCTAGGTCCTTTTCTGCAGAACTGCTACCTAGCCATGGTCACAGCATCAGGAAGGCAGACAATGGGGCCTAATAAAAAGGTTTCTACCTTTGGTTACATGGTAGTAGAATATGAAGTAGTAGAGTCAGCAAAGAGGTATTTACCAGCCAGGGTACCAGGGGATGCTTACAGTGAGAGGGCGTAAGCAGTTGGCTTGTTCCTTACTAGTCATCTTTAAAGAAAGGTGGGGTCTCAGCAGCGTCAGGTATACAGGCATCGTTCTAGCTTTGCAAACTCCAGTGCCAACAGCACAAAGTGTCAGCTTGTCCCAATGCACTGTTCACAATTAATTTTAACTTCCAATTAGTCCTCAGTAATCTAGCACCTTCACAGACTTTCCTGCTTCTCCTGTTGGAATAAAGATCCTACCTGGCGGAGTCTGTATTCCTTTCCTTCCTGCTGTGCTCAAGAACAGAGATATATTGGGAGCAACGCAGAGAATGGTTCCTTCCACGCTTATCTAGTAAAGTGCCATCTCTGTGACTTTCAGGGTGCCCAGCTTAAATTAAAGTGCTCCAGCAGTGATGGGGCACATAAGGAGTTAAGACAAGTGAGAGAGCTCAGCAGCTGCATAGCGCAGGCTGTGTGTGGGCTAAGGAAAGAGGTTTCAAGTGCTTGAAATATTGGAGCCTTTCTGGATGTCTATGAAAAACTGTTTTTCGTATGTGGATGAACATTAAAGCCACTTCCTTCCAGCTGCCCTCTCTTTTGCCTGACCCAGTAGGTGAAAGGAAAGGTCCTTCTTCCAAGAGGTCCAGAGAAGAAGTGGGCTGTAGCCCATGAAAGCTTATGCTCTAATAAATTTGTTAGTCTCTAAGGTGCCTCAAGTACTCCTGTTCTTTTTGCGGATACAGACTAACACGGCTGCTACTCTGAAAAGAGAAATCTTAGTTGACAAGAGAAAGTACAAGTCTGGTTGCCAATGGAAATATGAAACAAAGTCCATCCTGTCAAACTGTGTGCTCAGTGATTTTACGCTGCTCAAAAGCATTTTACGTATCTGGATTCTATGCATTCTGGAAACAAGCCTGTGTCTGTGTGAAAAGAGACGCTCCCTCTGTACTGAGCTCTTGCTCTGAGAAATCTCTTGAATATAGACCATCTGGAAATGCACTTAGATCTTATTACCAAGCCTTACAAACTCTTGTAATCAGAATGGATTAATGTATTTTCTTCTAATACCCATGGAGCAGTGGGAATTCAGAATAATGGTAGCCCAGGAGGGGACTCATTTTCTCCAAAGAAAATCCCGTTTAATGACCAAGTACTGCAAAGCACTGCTTTAACCACCAAAAATCTCAGCTGCTTGAATAGTAAGAGCTGCTTATTTGTAATCTTGCTGATTTATCCACTCCTACCATTTGAGGAACTCTGGAATGATTACTCATGACATACAGGGCAAAATTAATCTGTGGTGTGACTTCATTGGCTTCAGTGGAGTTATATCAAAGGTGGATTTGGCCTGTATTGAATTTGTCCTGTGGGCCGTTACAAGCACATGAAATATTTGTGCTTCGTTGCATATACAGAGAGAATATTTTTTAATCAGTCTAGTGACAATGAAGCTGAAGTATTTTTGTTGATGGTTTCCATTTTGGTCTATTTTACTCATGACAAAAATATTTGTGTCTTTAACTTTAGCAGTTGCTACAAACCTATTGAAAAGTGACAATGTAGGAGAATGGTCTTGAGAAACTGACGGATAACCCAAAGGAAATAAAATGCAACCTCCAGTTATGGGCAAAGGAAAGAATAGAATGGATGGGTCAGCCCATTTAATAGGATAGCTGCACACCTAGTCAATGGTGAACTCAGTTCAGTTTGTTCTGTTCAAGGAACTGGTACAGAGAGTAGAACAAATAAAAGTATTAGCATTTTGTCTGCTGCCTTCTTTAAATGTGTATGTTTATAGCACCGATGTACAAATGCAGCTATTCAGAATGAGACTCACAGATAAGCAGCCTGTACAATACAATGTGATTTAAAAGCAATGCTTTCAACGTAGGGGTCACAAGAAGAGAGGACTAGAATATCTCATTCCCATGGGGTACCGGGCCAGTGGTTGTTGCAATGGAAATCAATATTGTCCAGCTGTTGTTTCTTCTAGTGAATTGTTTTCAAAACATTTTCTTGGGCAGTGTTCCCTGAAAAGCGGGAAGGAAAAAGAAATCAGAGTTCTGAAGATTAGTGAGGGAGGTTTAGGTTGGATATTAGGAAAAACTTTTTCACTAGGAGGGTGGTGAAGCACTGGAATGGGTTACCTATGGAGGTGGTGGAATCTCCTTCCTTAGAGGTTTTTGAGGTCAGGCTTGACAAAGCCCTGGCTGGGATGATTTAGTTGGGGACTGGTCCTGTTTTGATCAGGGGGTTGGACTAGATGACCTCCTGAGGTCCCTTCCAACCCTGATATTTTATGATTCTATGATTCTAAGAGGCCCATGATGTCACTTGTCTTTTGTGTCTTTCGATAACTTACGCCAATTGCTGCCGCTCTGCCACCCTGTAGCTTGGAATCGCTGGGCATTTCCATTCTGTCCCTGACTCTTACTTAAGAGACTAGACCCCTCGACTCCCCAGCAATGCTGCTGCTACACTTTGTCAATGGGGTCCTGTCTTTTGGTAGAAAAGTTCTAAAATGTACAAGCGTCTCAGTGCGCGGTGGATCAAACAGCCCCTTGCTGCAGTGACAGTCTGTTCCTAATGGCAGGATTTTTCATAGAGTCAGATAATTACAAGCAGAAAAGCTGCCATCTCATTCTACAAATAACTACTCTCCCATGCTAATGGCATCACATTTCACCTTGATAATGACAGGATTGAGTTCAGTTAAAAAAAAATTTAAAAGAAGAGATCTGAGGGGAGAGGTGGTGCTGGAAGCCAGCCAGAGTTTAGTATAGAGCTTTTCTAAACCTATGAGTTCTAGTGAAAAGAACGTGCTGGTTACGCTCCAGCTGATACCTTTGCTTGGTTCCTGATTGCAGAGATGACCCCACAGCTGTACAGACACTCTCAGAGGTTATGAGGACGTCTCCTAAGTGAGAGAGAACCTTGGGACTATCTCCTTTAAGATACCTTTCCTGTGTAACACACCTGTTTGGGAAGAACTGAACCGAGAGGTACTCCAATCCTCAGAGGCGGAAAAAAGAGAACACAGGGAATGGAGAGAGACTTTGTATTCCCCATCCACCCACACAAAAGCTTGTTGAAATCAAGCATCTGGTTGGTGTTCAAAATAATAAAACACTAAACACTAGTTTAATGTTTTCTTATTAGGTTTCTAAACCCTAGTTTAGTGTTTTATTATTATGAATGTAAAATGACATAGTCCCTGAACTACACTCTTGTGTGCTTGAGATGTCATGGTAGCTACAGTGGGTATTGGTGCTCCATTGCTGCATTTACTAAGAGTGCCTATAAAAGATCTGGGGAAGCACAAAGGGATTTTTATTAATATGAGTCCCAAGAGACTCCCACCACCCCAAAACACTGTATCCAATGCTCTCAGTTGCTCCATCTCAGCTTAGCAGACCAGAGGCGCTGACTTTGTGATTTCCCCGGGGGTGCTAGACCCCTGCTCCGCCACAGCCCCCCCTTTCCCCAAAACCCCGTCCTGCCTCTTCCCACCCTGTTCCGCCCCTCGTGCCTCCAGCATGCCCTTGAACAGCTGATCACAGCAGGTGAGAGGCACTGGGAGGGAGGAAGAGGAGCTGATCAGTAGAGCCCTGCACAGATACAAATTGATACCCACCGATGCAGATATCTGCAGATATAAATCGGTATCCATGGAACCACAGGGCTCTCCTGGGAACCGCAGCGGTGAAAGGAGCAGAACATGGGGCTGCCACTCCCAGGAGCCAGCACCCTGCACCAGCAGCTTCTCCAGCATGTCTGTACCGCCCCCAGCCCCACCCACTGGGGCAGGCACCGGGCTCACCGGCAGCTGTCCCTGGTTGCGCTCTTGTGTTCAACCGCACACCCCCAGACAGGAGACACAGACAGCGATGTGGAAGGGATGGGGGCAGGGCTGGGAGTGGTAAGGCCGTGCCGGAGGAACTGGCGGCGCAGGGCACTGGCTCCTGGGAGCGGCAGCCCCACCTTCTGCTCCTTTCTTTGCTGTGGTTCCCAGGAGAGCCCTGTGGTTCAGCAGATACTGATTTATATATGCAGATATCCACATCTGCGGGTATACATTTGTATCTGCACAGGGGTCTACTGATCAGCGGGCCCACCGGCGGGTGGGAGGCGCTGGTAGGGTGGGGGGAGAGCTTATCGGGGGGGCTAAGCACCCACTAATCTTTTTTCCCCATGGGTTTTCCAGCCCCAGAGCACCCATGGAGTCGGCGCCTATGTAGCAGACAGTGTGGTAGAGGGAACATTAAGAATTGTACGGGATAGCAAAGAAGACATTATTGTCTTGGCAAAGTGTGACAAGTATCACACCCAGGCATTACTGTCCTCAGCGCATATCCACTTGAAAGTTGAGTGTGCCTGGTCTCTGGTGGTATGTTTAACAAAGCATTTCAGAAGGGGATTTCCTCTGAGAGCAGAAGATTTCCCCAAGGTTGCAGGGAAGGAAAATAAGGGGGTCCTAGTTAGAAACATTGGCAATCTAGGCATCTTTCAGTACCAAAATACTATTGTTATAGGCGCTATAAATATACATGTGACAGTAAACAAAACCAGCATCTAGGACTTTTCCTAGAAAAGATTATGGAAAACTGCCTCGAGAAGCAACTTACCTCCCCAGTATTCTAGACCCTTTCCAGTCAGTTAGTCACAGAGACAGACCTGGCTGCACTGATGACCTCCTTCTGGCCGTGGACAGAAGTGAGATGTCCATGCTAATATTGCTTGACCTATCAGCAGCCTTCAACACAATCAAACATGATTTCCTACTGCCTCCCCTGTGAGACCTTGGAGTGGTGGACGGAGTTGTTTTAAGTTGGTTTTGCTCATTTCCCCACTCACAGATTCCACATCGACATCATGAGTGATTGCTCCTCTTCCCTGCAGAGTCCTGCAGAACTTGTCAGCCCTCGTATTCATGCGAGATGTCATGTACCACAGGGTCATCTGTGTGCCAAAGATACCCAGCTCTACCACTTTTGCCTCCATTACTGACATTCATGTCTCAGTATCTGAAGGGAACAGAACTTGGAAGGATGGAAAGTGGCTCTGTTAAATTCAGCGAAGTTGGAGGTGAAATTAGCAGCAAGAGGAAAACACTTGGAAGGAGTGGCAGGAAACTGTTGCCACACACTCTGCCCTCCTGCAGCTGAGATAGTATGTAGTTCCACTGGACTCTTTGCTGCCTCTAAGAACTCAATGACTGTGTCCAGTAACACCCTCCACCTTCAACAAACCAGGAGATCTAACCACGGTGATCCATGCTTTTCATCATCTCCAGGCAGGGTCACTGCAAAATGATATTTTTGGGGTTGACCACTAAAGCCTCAAGAAAGCTGCATCTGATTCATCATGTCGCCACCCCATTGCCCAGTGGAACTCATTAAGAAGATCACATCACATTGGGTGCACTTTATTCTTTACTAGCTCCCTATCCAGCTCCAGATTTGCTTCAAGATGTTGGTCTTGATCTGTAAAGCTATTAATGGTCTAGCCCTAATCTAGCTCAAAGACTACCTCTTCCCTGCCATGGTAGCTAGGATAGTTAGGGACACTGAGTGACCACTCCTAGGGGGAAGCTCTTATATTCCAGATGCAGCGTTTTCCCCAGGCTGTGGAATTCCCTATTGTCAATGATCAGGATGAATCCCAGTTTTGCTTCTTATCATCTACAGTTCAAGACTCTTCTCTTTGCACAGACCTTCTCCCAATAATAGACCTACAGATGGCTAAGAATTGGCCTCCTGGAAGACAGCAACAAAACTGATCGCATTCAGGACACCAGCTAAAATGAGGATGGTATGGAGAGTTCAGGTTCTATTTTTTTAAATATACAGTGACTCCAGCTGAGATCTATAGCACCTATATTCTACAGCAATAGCCATTCTAGATAGTCGCAAGCTGGAAGATTCTCTGCGACTTGAAGTCTTTAGATCACGATCTGGAGACTTCAACAGCAGAGTTAAGGGAAAGTGGGGGGGTCAGCTTTTGTGGCCTGCATCATGCGGGGGGTCAGACTAGATGACCATATTGGTCCCTTCTGACCTTAAAGTCTATGAGTCTATGAGTCTATGAGATACTTCAGCTACACACTGGATTTAGTATTCTAGGTGTGGAACTCTGCACTTATTCTGCCATCTAGTGGTCAAAGCTTAATGCAGCATTAAGTAGAACACCTCTCTGAACACACACACACACACACACACACACACACACACACACTTTCCAGTTGACAGAGTCCTTTTATGGATCCCAGAGGCCACAAAATTCTCCTGAGGACAACTGACATTTTACAATTGTTATATCTTTCCCACCCTGACACTGGCCTACAAGACAGCCTGGATAGAAGGGGTATTTGCAGTGTGTGATGGATGCTTCAGTATTATTTTTTGAGTGCCTAAAAATGTGCCAGGTGCCTCACAAACAAGATGGAGCCTCTGTCCAAAAGGACTTTACTCTTGTTCCAATGAGACTTGGACAAGATGGAGAGGAGAGGCGGGGAAAGGGTGACAATGCTAGGATCACATGGTTACTTAGGAAGGCATGAGTACATCTTGATAGTTTACTTCATTTCTTTTTAAAATGATGTTTTGCTGAGTATGTTTCCTCCCCTTTCATGTCTTGCTGGCTTCAAGGCTTTAGGAGAGAGATGAATGAGGTAAGTTTGTGCAGCAATAACTTCTCCCTGTGTCCTCAGACCTAGGAAATCTGTGTCTTTATCACGTCACGTGTTAAGCTATGCTAGCCATGGTAAAGCTGTGCAGGGGTGAGCTTAGAGCTGCCAAGGGTTTATGGTCATACAGCAGCGTAGTTATTACCAGAGACCTGTCTGAGCAGTAGCAAACATTGCTGTGCTGTGCTATGCATGTCATTAGCCATACAGTACCAAGGACAATAGCTGCTTTCTCAGCAACACATTGTGTGTTGCTGCAGTGGACACTGGTGCTGGATCCTTGGGAGCAAGGCTGTGCTTTCTATTCCACACTCTAGTTTCACCCCATGAGAGGACAGGGCAGGGGCCAGCCAGGCTAACCTCAAAGCAGACTGTGTGTGTTTGGAAGGAGGATTCCAGCCTAGCCATTCAGTTTTAAAATTTTTATTAAGATGATGTTAAAAAAAAAATGAACAGAGTTTGAGCATAGAAGTTCCTGGTTATCAGGGAATAACGTACAGATTATCGAGGGTGCAAAGTTTGGTTTAAGATCAGGTGGCATAAGGAATACATAATCTGCAATATCCTCGATTGGGGGTAAAAGGTTGATGGGTCAAAGTACAGGCATTGAGATATGAGGGTATGAAGTTCATAGAGTGGCTATGTTCGGGTGTGGAGTATAATGAGTGGATATGATGATGAGGATGGATTGACCCTCATTTGGTGAGATTTAATGTTCAGGGAGTTTATGGTTCCAGTTCATATGATCCAACGGAGAAGGTCACTTGGTCTCTTTCCTACACACTAACCTGATCCCAAAGGTGGAAGGATTTAGAGCCAGCACCTGCCTCTTATTCCAATCCACACTCTAACCTCCACTAGCAGATAAGGAAGAGCAAAAAGTCCATCCTCATCTACTGTCCCATTGCACACTCCAGCTCTGCCCCAGAGCAGGGGACAGAGGCAGACCCCACATGCTTTTCCATTCCAGACTCAACCCACTCCTGCTAGTCCAACCCTCATCTGAACAGGTCTGGGAGTTTGGGTAGAGGGATCCATACCAGCGATAGTCGTCCCATAGTCAGTGATTCCCATGTGACTTTAGTTAGTAGGAGTGGGGTGCACATTAACTCTGTAATTCTGTCATGTTATAGTAGCATTGGGGGTGGGGAAGGGAAAACAAAAGTCAGATTTTTTTATACTAGCACTTGTAATTGCAGATCTTATTCCTGTAAGTGTCTAACCCTTTTTGAAACCTACTACACTCTTAGCCCCAGCAATATCTTTGTGGCAATGAGTTCCATGGGTTAATCATGCACAGCAGGAAGAAAATATTTCCTTTGATCAGTTTTAAACTTGTTGACTTTAAATTCAGTTGGTTGCCCCTTTGCTCTTTTATTCTGATAAAGGGTGAACTGGAGTGTCCAACTGATCAGTATGTTATCAGTTTATGTAAGTTTAATATGTCACCTCTTACTCACATCCTCTCTCTGCTAATTAGTCTGGAACTTTTTATTCTTGCCTGACAGAAGCTCTTCCATGTTTCTAATTTCATTAACCTCTTCATCTGAGACAGAACTACAGCCCAGAACTCCCACACCTACAAGTATCACCCCATTGTCTGTAACAGTGTTAGTCCTGTTGTGACCGAGCTCTGGCACCGCTTGGGGCTGAGCATGGCCTAGTGGCTCGCTCTCCCCCTATCTGGCAACTGCTGCTAACCATTGCTCAGTCCTCCTGGCTGGTCACACTACCCCTTCTGGGATACCAACTCTTCAAAAAGTCCCCAAAACATCTCAACACAAGAGGATCTTTCTATCCTCTTTTGGATTATCCTTCAGCCCATCTTCAAGGTTCAGCCTGCAGCCCCCATGCTGGGACGAATAGTCCTGACAACAAACCCTCTGTCTGTTCTGGGTTCCAGCCCAGGGACCCTATCCTGAGTAGATAGATGTGCTCCTTAAGGTGAACAGGATTTTTCCTGGACCCCTTCCTATCTCTAGGCTTCTTATGCTACTTCCCCACAGCCCATGGTTAATACCACCTTGTCTCCTGATTAACCACATCACTATAGCCAGCCTGCCTACCTCAGGCCCTTCCTTCCCTCCAAAGAAGTTTTCTATCCCCCTCCCAAGTATCCCCAAACTGAGCTTTCTCAGTCCTTTTATGCAACCGTGCCTCCAGCTCTTCCCCAGCTGGGCTTGATCACTACTTAGGCTTGGCTCACTTTCCAGGTGCAAGCAGGGGAGCTAATTGGCCACTCAGGCCCAATAAACCTTTGCTGCAGGTGGGTGGGGTGAGCACTCCATCACACCTGTGTCATGTCTATGGGCCAGGTAGGGAATCACAGTACCTGTACATTCTGCCTCCCTAAATTACTCTGATTTCAAATGAATATGAGATTCTTCAGCTTATATCCAAAACTGTTACTTTATGCTACATCCCAGTACTTCAGTGGGTAATTACATGATCCCTATATAGTTTGCACAGTAGTTAAAAGAGCTTTGGGATCCTTCAGGATGAAAGATGCTAAATACCATCATTATATATAAAGATCAGATATTATATGAAGTAGCCATTCAGCTATTACTGTTGGTTGTAACTTCAAATGCTTGGGACTCTCACTTACTGGAGAGAAGCAACTCTGCCACTGTTGTTGCTACTACTGCCTTACTGTCTTCTGGTACCCAGATGGGAAAATACAACCATTTCTGGAGTAATAAACAATTGCTATTTCAGCCAGACCCACTGGCTCATGCCTCCCGGTTACTGTGCCCTAATTTAATGGTGTGTAACCAGTGCCGTCAGAAAGCAGAGTGTAAAACTCACAACCTAGTGAAAAATAAGCCAAAGAAAAGGATGAAAGGTCACGTGAAGGAAGTGCACATTAAAGTGCAGAGTTCCTCGAGGTGAAATAATAAAACCTTTTCTGCTGTTAGAATTTAGCTTGAGCAGCTCTTATTTTTTCACTGCTACACAGACTTTTAATTTTTAACCATAACTCAGCTATGCTTTAAAACTCAAAATAGAAAAATGATGGTGTACTCAGGATGTGTGGCAAAGTGGGACCCTTCCCCAAATCCATTCAATTTCAGATCTAAGCCCCCCCCCCCCTTTTACTACTAACAGACCGGTAGGTCAAGAGTTAAGTAGATATATTTGGTTTCAGCTGATTCCTTGGTTGACATTTTTGCATAAAGCAAAAATCACCATGCTCTTTGACACTGCTCAAAAGAGAGCCAGGAGTGAGATATGTACTGACACGTTTTCTGGAGGAAGTTTGCACAAAATTACCCTGTTGTATGTAACCACCAAAATTAACTAAATATAGATATTTTTACATGATATACTTGCCCTTCCCCATGAGAGCCTGCCACCACCCCCCGCCCCCCATGCTAAGATTATTTGCAACATCAGATTTCAAATGTTGATGTAATTTAGAAAGTACTTTAAAATGCAGTGCTACTCTGAAAAGTGTGTGTGTGAGAACAGCGCCGCCTTATTAATCAAATATGCTTTTTTGTGTATTTAAAGTCATGTATGCCATGTTAGTGACAAAACAAAGCTTTTACTAGTTTTTAATCCCATTTAGTCTGTCACACCGATACAGCTATAAGAGACTGAGCAGGATTCTATTTCTTTCTGTGGATGAAATGATGGACCCCTACCTATCAATTATACCTGTCCTGGGCAAACCCAAAGACAACAATTAGGTAGTGCAGATGTCACTGAGGCATAATTTCATTACAGTGGAGTTGCATAGATATCACCGAGGGCCTAAACTGACCTGCAGAACTTTCATTACTGGTATTAATTTGAGGGAAGGAAATAACCCAGCTTGACTTTCAGATCCCAGATTGAGTCTGCATGGCTGTCAAAACATTGGTTTACGTCTAATCTGAGCACATTTAGTAGTGACATCAAGTAAAGCATTAATTATGGAACCCCACTGTATTATTTTTCCTGAATCACTTTTCAAAGTAGAAACACGCTTTATTTAAAAGAGGCAACAGTGCAATGCCAGAGATGTTGCCCCAAGCTCAAACTCTGTGTGTGTGGCAGGCTGTCAATGGAAAAGTTAACATTTGGATTAGGAGCTAGACTCTCCCCAGTTCCACCATTTGTTAAATTGCATAGTAGGTGATTATCATTATTATTTGTAAAGCACTGACAGCATTCTCAGTACTGTATGAAACCGTTCCTGACCACAGGTGCTTACAGTAATCCAAAACAGAAGATGTATCTCCTCTTGCTAAATACAGTAGCAGTGTCATGCTCAAACTTGTAGAATTAACAAACCTCTAAAAAGTTCTGAATCCTGCAATAAAACCCCAGAACATGCTCGTTGGCAGAAAAGGATGCAGTGCAAACCTCAGCGTAACGTTGCTTGACCCAGACAGGTCCTCTAACCCCCCAAATTGTATAAGGAAGTCAAGTCTAAAGAAATCTGGCAGATACGCATAAGGATGAAACTACCTAAGTGAATATCAGGCTTTTCCCTAGCATACATATCATGTGTTTTCAATAAAACCAACCAACCAACCAACTAAGCCCTCATCTATGATCCCGCAACCCCTTTTTGAGAAGTACATTCAGTTGGCAAAACACCTGCCAAGTCAAGTGTCTGTAACGCAATCTAATGGATGACTAAATACACACATTCCTGCATTGGAGATTTAAATAATCCTCTAGAACTCTTCCCAAAGTACAAGAGACTCTTTCATCAGAAAAAGACAGACAGGAAACATACCAACGAAGAATGAACAAACTGCAGAGACTGGTACAATTTTGTATTTTACTATTTGCTGATTTGTATAGCAACTTCTGCAAGTATCAAGGTATTTTAAAGAAATAATGAATTAATTGATGAGATCATAACAGACTACCCAAAACAAATTAAAGCAAGGACTGGCCAAGGGTTAGCTCTGACTGCCATGTCCCTGCATTGGCCGGGGACAAGAACAGTGCACAGACAGCATATTCAGTACTCGGGGAAGTAACGCTTCATATCATGCTGCAGCCAACTTTCTGGCTACACTGGGAGCTGTTTTGATGGGTTCTGAAGGGAGATCCCCAAAAGTTTCCTCAGACTAGGAAAAAGCCTGTGATGCAGGACCTGTGGAGGAGGGAGAAGAGGGAAATTCTACACTGAGATTGGGAAAGTGAGGGAGAATCCTAATGTGTGATAACAGTAAGTTGCTGATTTTGAAAGGAAGGCTCTGAGACATGGAGATGCTCAGTCTCCAAGATTATCTGAATTTGTGATTTGAGAACCCCCTCTTTATCAGGCATGGGAACAGGTTATTTTCACCTACTCATATACCACAAACGAAGGGTAAAGGGAAAACTGATGGGGAAAGTAAGAAAGGTTCACAGAGAGACAGATTCTGATCTCTTGTTATTTTGGATGTATACTAGTGTAAGTACTCTGAAGTCAATGGAGTTACAATGGATTTACACTGATGTAACTGAGATTAATATCTAGCCCATTATCCCTTTCTGAGAGTGTATGACTTTGCTCTGCAGCAACAACGTAATCATGAATTAAGGCAATACTCGTTATGACAGCTGTACAGAAGTTTCCCACAGAGATTACAGTACCTCCGGCTTTTCAAAATTGGAATTTGATTTGAAGATATTTGAAGGAACAAGAATTTTCGAATAATATATATGGGGGAACTAAGTAATCAAATCTCCCATGTATGGAGAGCAGATTAAAGTTGGTACTTTAGTTTGAAAGCAACAGTGCTCCATTATGTTCTGGTCTTTGGCCTCCAAACCAGGGACAAACAATCAAAGTAAGGCTGTGTCTTCCTTAGCGTTATTTAGGAGATCTCCCACCATTCCACCAGCACCAGTACAGCTTCACTGGTGGGAGCAATGGTGAAGCACTTGTGCAGACAGAAAACAGGCATTTTTATCACTGTCACGTAACCACGAGGTTAACATGCCAAATTCCTAAAATGCAGACAAGGCTCCAGCCTTGCAGAAGTGGGTGGCCAGATCTCACTTCTCAAAGAAACAAAGGGCACTTGAAAACTACCATGTGTTTTAACAATTCAGCACTATAAAATGTGTTAACAGCTCTTGAAAGATTAACCAAAGAAGTTGGCTGTTTCTTCCTGAAGTTCATCCTGGCAACTACCAACATATTTGAAATTTACACCTTTCAAATACTAGCAACTGTCTAACCCTGGAAAAATTATGCCTCTGATTTTTTTCCTACAGGCAACCAAAGATTTGCTGGCGTAAAGGTATTGTGTATCACTATAGCTCATGTTGCACTGTACAGATCTAATATTTGTCTTGCAAAGTAAAGGTGTTGTGTATCAAGACACCTTCCCCATTATGCAGAATAACTACTTGCTCACAGCCTGAAGACTTGAATTGTAAAAGCTACACAGACCCCTACCTATACATCTTCACTCATCCTACCGCTCTCCCTCAGTTGCAGAGACAGACCTGATTTCCCCCACCCCTCTGCGAACGGGAGGATATATTTTTAAAAATATATACAAGGTTTATCAAGTAGGTGTTTTCTTCCTTCATTTTAAAAGGGCTGCTCTGTCAGTGCAGGTGCTTACTATGATCACTGTCTAATGGCGGGAGACAACGCTTGGGACACCCCTGAAAAGCCAGGGCAAAATGTGTGCGTGAGAGGGAGGGTGAAGGGGAGAACTTTGAAGGGCCCATAATCACCCTCTCCCATTCAGATCTTTTTTTCCTGTCTTCTAGGACCAGTGTGTGGGAGAGTTTCCCAGGAACATTAAGCAGTGAGGGAGCAGCACTGCCTTCAGCTGTCCCTTAGCGTTTGCAGCCCTGTGTGCCACAGGCAGTACCCTGTTCAGACGGGTCTCTGTGTGCAGTGCCCACGGTGCCATGAGACACCCCAGCGCTGAGCCCCACGCGTGTTCGCGCTGATCTGATGGAGGCACACTCAGGCCCGAGCTTGGCACGCAGGGTTTGCGGGCTAGGCAGTCACGGCTGCTGTGTATGGCTGGTACCGGGTAGCGCCCAGGAGCCCTTGGCACGGGGCAGGACCTGTGTGCAGGCCCCGGCTGCTTTGCACTCACGTTGGGCTCCCAAGGGCTGCGGGAAGGCCGGGCAGGGGGCAGGAGCCCGGCCGAGGCACGCAGGGTCGGGGGGGCTGGGCCAGGCCCCTGGCCGGGACACAGCTGGCACTGGAGGGCGCACACGGCCCCGGCAAAGGCCATGACCCCCGCAGGTGTCTCTGCCCAGGCGGGCTCTGCCGCAGCGCTGCCAGCCAGGCCCAGGCCCCGGGGGCGGGCTGCCGCGCTGCGGGGGAGGAGCTGCGGCGAGTGCCCGGCTCCTTGTCCCTGCCGGGCCCGCCCTGCAGGAGCCGGCTCCAGCCTGTCCGGAGCGCGGCGTGCGGAGCTCGAGCCCGAGCCCGGGATGGAGGAAGAGGAGGAGGAGGAAGAAGAGGGGCTGAACCGCGGAGCGCAGGCCCAGGTGAC
>NW_020665141.1:150168-161259 GCF_002925995.2 Terrapene triunguis
ACTTCTTAAAATAATTTTTTAGGCACCTTAAAATTTAAAATCTCTTTGTGTGATTAGTTTGTCTTTTGGAACCTTTCCTTTTTAGAGCCAGCATGATGTCTCCTGTCTTCACCTATTATCATTCAAACCATCCCAGACAAATGATTGGGCCAAGGTCCTGTTGAACCATTTTACAGTTCAGCAGTGGAAAACTATCAACATTTTCTGTCCTTTTAATATATTTATATTTTGTTTACCTCAGCTTCAAGGCAAGGTCCTATTTCTTACAATATGTGCTGCTGGGATTGGAGGGACTTTCCAGTATGGCTACAACATCTCCATCATCAATGCTCCAACTACAGTAAGTGCTCTACTGGCCTTTGCAGCCATCTCCTGAGACAGTGAATCTTGTGAGGTCTAAACTCTGTAGTCCTTACAGGGATCCTCAGGGTCCACCTGTCTGGGAAAAAACAGGCATATCTTGCCAAAACCCTTCAGTCAGCTACTACTGAAGGTGGAAAGTAAAGGAAGGATTTGTGTCCTTTACATAATTAATAATTTAACTCAGGGGTCGGCAACCTTTCAGAAGTGGTGTGCCGAGTCTTCATTTATTCACTCTGATTTAAGGTTTCGCGTGCCAGTAATACATTTTAACGTTTTTAGAAGGTCTCTTTCTATAAGTTCATAATATATAACTAAACTATTGTTGTATATAAAGTAAACAAGGTTTTTAAAATGTTTAAGAAGCTTCATTTAAAATTAAATTAAAATGTAGAGCCCCCCGGACCGGTGGCCAGGACCCGGGCAGTGTGAGTGCCAATGAAAATCAGCTCGCGTGCAGCCTTTGGCACACGTGCCATAGGTTGCCTACCCCTGATTTAACGGTTGCATCCTGCTAGCGGTGCTACAGCTGAGACCCAGAAGGGATTATGACCACAGGATTGCCAGTCCGAACCTTTTTGAATCAGGCATAACTTTAGCAAATATAATTCTGAAACTTTCCAGTCTTAGAAGAACATTTTTTACAAGTTAGATAAATTTGTCTTACTTTATAAAATAATAATTTTTAAAACATTTGCAAAACCAGGCTACATAATACATGACAGCCACTTATCTGATTCCCTGCTGGCTAGCTCTCTTGGGGCTCTGTGGTAACTGAAATGTACCGCATATTACACGCTAGATGTTCTAATGGATCTGGAACTTGCTGGTGTGACTCTGGGGACATGAAATGATTGGGAGAGAAAGGTTAGTTTAAAATGAGTTATGTACTGAGCACCCCTTATAATTTTGCTATTGGGAGCATTCAGTGTATAGGGGTTAATCCTGCACCCTTCGAAATCAAGCTTTCCTGCTGAATTCAGGATTGAGCCCATGAAATATATGTAGATAATTTTTTTAAATATGCAAGATAATTTCACTTTGTAAAGGCAATCTGTCTAGTATGGCTTCTTAACAACTAAAATTTTATAGGGGGATGTCAAAAATACACCTTGGAATTGAATGCTTTCTTCAAGCTGAACTTTGGAGTCATGATCATCACGTAAATCATACCTAATACAAAGAAAACCTTTTCTATTTCTCAGTGATCTTTATTTTTAATCCTACAGTAAAGTGACTCTTGTCCTTCACTTACAGTACATTCAGACGTTTATAAATGAAACATGGCTAGAACGCACAGGTGCATCTCTAGAGAGCAGTGTGATATTGCTGGTGTGGTCTTTCGTTGTTTCTGTCTATTCTCTGGGGGGACTCACTGGAGCTCTCATTGCAGGACCCATGGCTATCAAGCTGGGAAGGTAAGAGGCCTTTGGATTTGCATCTTGAACTTTGTAGATTGTTTTTCGTTAATCTAAAAATGCCGACCACATTTAGATGTTACACTGATAAGAGCCCAATTCCAAATTATCCAACTCAACTGAAAATCATGAAGTTCATTCTTAACCTAAGAAAACAAGCCCATACAATCTGGGATTAGCCCTTGAAGGAAGCTACCTTGAATGGTAGCATTTCACTTCTCATCATCCAACATAGCACAGTACTTTGCACCACTGGAAAAATATCTAGGTATGGCTTTCTGCTCAGCCAGCATAACATAAGATACAGCAGGCAAGTGTGCAGACACCAGCTTCTCTTCACCTATGTTGTTGTCACAATTTAAGCAGGAAACAAGCACAGAATTAATGGAGAGCTTTTTTCCAAAATGGAGAGTGGGAAAGGGTAGGAATGCTGCACGGAATCCGGAGCTTGAGGAGCATAAGGTGCTTACAAGAAGGGGTATCCATTGAGTCTTCCAAGTTCCTTTTCTTCCCTGTGCTTGGGAGCTTATTAAAAAAAAATCTGTATTTCCGTATCCTCAGATTTCACACGTGGTATAAGCTCCCCTTCTCTCTGAAAGAACAATCAATGTTTTTATCGTGAAACCACAGAAAGTTACACTGTACTTGCCTCTCTGTCCAGTTCTAGTATGGTGTTCCCATGCTGTGCTTTTGGTAAAAATTGCAGCTCCCCCTTACGTAATGAAGGAACCAGTTTTACCATTTCAGGAAGTAATCATGGGCTAAGTAGCGGTGCTGTCGTCCAGAACTCACCCTGTTTCTTGGGGATGTTCATAATGATTTTATGATTTTTCTGTTTCATTAAAAAGGGATTTTGTTAAGTGTGAGAACAGGAGCAACGAATCAGGATTATCAATGTGATGATGCCCTCCTGGTTCCCTGAATCTGGTCCTGCAATCATCAGTTATCTTAGTTCATAATGGATGGGATTCCCCTCCAGGTGAACAATCCCTAACTCTGCCATGCACTGGGCAATGCAGATGACAGTTTATTTGCCAATGTCAAACCCAGTTTTCCTAACTGGATACTTGCCAGAAGGGGTATTTGGGCCCTAAGTGCCCATCTGAATGTCCTGCTATAGAAACGGGCACCCTGACTTAAACTTTCAAATTTGGAAAATTGGACTGCTGTAACCCACCATTGGCTCTGATAACCAGACCTGGTGAAAGCTGAGTCTTCAGTTCTGTTTTTATTCTCTCTGAAGGAAGACGTCCTTGCTGCTGAATAACGCGTTTGTGATCATAGCTGCAGTCTTGTCAGGATTCAGCCGGATGGCCAAATCCTTCGAAATGATCATGCTCGGCAGATTTTTCACTGGAATCAATGCTGGTAAGGAACAGTGATACTGTGGTAATGAGGACTATAGAAACACCAGTACAAATATAAATGTCTGTGGCATTAAAATGGTTTCTGACGTGCTCTGCAGTCCCTGGTGCTGCAGTTGGCATTTAACTCATGACCCCTGGCACCAAAGAACATGCCAGTCTCCTTTCCCTGCCATTAAGAGGTGACATAAACCTGGATTGTCAACCAGTATACGGCTTCTTCCATGTAACATTTCACAATATGCTTCTGAAACATATTATGCAGAAGCCTTTATCAAAGTCTGTGCTTAATATCCAGAAACATACACACACGCGCATGCACACACGCAAGATAATTTTCCTAAAGGCTATTTGTAGTGACAAGAATTACTTGCACATATGGAATTTCTGTATCATTCAGCTTACCACCTGAGACTGTTTTACATACTCCCAGGTTGACTTGGTTAATGACAGTTGCTTCATGCGCACAGAAGAGTTTGTGCACTAGCAGCTCACTTGAAGATGTGGGTCCCCACATCCAATATTGTCACAAATTAAATATGTTTGATCTCATACTAGCCCCTAATAAAAAGGATGGTTTTGTGGTTAAGGCACTGGACTGGGATTCAGGAGACCTGGATTCAATTCCCAGCTCTGCCTTAATGTGAGATCTAGGGTAAGCTATTTAATTCCTTTGCCTCAGTTCCCCATCTGTAAAGTGGGAATAACAGTACTTTCTTTCTCCCACCTTTTGTCTGTCTTGTC
This sequence comes from Terrapene triunguis, assembly GCF_002925995.2. Taxonomy (NCBI): domain Eukaryota; kingdom Metazoa; phylum Chordata; order Testudines; family Emydidae; genus Terrapene; species Terrapene triunguis. The sequence continues at coordinate 154,055 of NW_020665141.1, forward strand.
TATTTAGACTGTAGCTCTTTAGGGCAGAGACTGTCTCTTACTACACCTAGCACAATGGGGCCTCGATCTTCCCTGGAGCCTCTAGGCTCTACTATAATACAAAATAATAAGACCAAGATAGTGCCAAGAATGGAACAGCAGGGAGTGCTGCAGGTTATATTCTAGTGTATAGGCCAAACTATGCTGGAAATCTTTCACAGAGCTTACCCACATGTAGGCCTGATCGTAGACCCTGGTCTCCACTTATGCACATTCAGTTCCACACACACATACCTGCACTTTGCTGGTGCAAACACCCCCTCAGCACTTGAACAATTTTAGCATCTATGTGAACACTAATGAAAAAATGTGCTTCCCCTCCTGCAAACCTGTTTGAAAAGCTTTTGTGTTTACAAATTCCAACACTGGCTTGTATGCAAGGGTTAGACTTTTTAAAGAGCATACAGCTGTTTGCTTCTGCATAACACACAGATATGTGCATGCACTGTTTTGCATGACACAAATGGAAGCCATTTAGAGGTGTGGCAGAAAATTTACCCCTTATCTGCCTCTAGCCAGCACTGTCAGTCACTCACTTTGAGGGCACCAAAAATTACCAATATAGCTGCAACTTTAATAATGTACAGTAATGATAATCTAGGTCGCTTACTTTAAAAATGTGAAGTTGCTTTTCATTAGCCCACAGTACTTTCAAACACATAAATATATACAGTATTTACCAAAACTGACACAGTGAATTAGAGGGAATGGAAATATATTGGTGTAAATAATAGGCATTGAGAGCTCCGTGTAAGCAGCATACTCTGTAACAAGCAGAGAGAATACAGCTAACTACCTCATCGAGGGGCTATTTTAATTTTTTTTTCTCTTTTACATCTTGAGAGTATAAGCTGAGGTCAGTGTTTGTCTTGTCCAGGTGTGAGCATGAACATTCAGCCCATGTACCTGGGGGAAAGTGCTCCCAAGAAGGTCAGAGGAGCAGTGACCTTGACTTCTGCATCATTTACTGCCCTGGGGTTGGTGCTGGGACAAGTTGTTGGAATTAGGTAATGTATAGACTCCACTGTGTTTCTGATTCACTAACTCTCTTCTTTCTTTCCTCTCCCGTCTTCTCCTGCTCAAATGCCTATGTATACCCGGGACAGCATGATGGTTTTGAGCCTAGGGACCAAATTCGACAGTGGCATAAGTGATGATGAGGACTGTCCATAAATCATATAACAGATTTTTTGGTGATTTTTCAGGACCCACCCACTGCTTGTAACACTTTGTGACACTGAAATAAACATGCAAAATTAAGGACCCACCCACCCTCGAATGTGTCACCTAATTTATGGATAGCCCTGTGTAAATTCTCTGGGTGGAAGTGAGAGCCCTGTTTTCACTCACTGGCATTCAATGGATGTACAAAATGAGCGTAACTTGCATGAATTTGGGACTCTGTGGACCAAATTCTGCTGTGACATTGACTTCAGTAGGAAATGTGCCTGTGTATCCCAGGGCTGAATTTGGCTTTGCCTCTTAGGGGAGAAGATGTAAGTGAGTATGTGGGGCAAGACTTTTGTGTTAATTGCTTTTCCTGCTACAACCCCACCACTGCCACCCTTGGTGCAAAAGCTGCTTTTTTTCATACCCATCGAATATCAAAGTGGTGCAATAACTATATCTAGCTCTTCACCAGTGGAGCTGAAAGCACTTTATAAATTAGGTCAGTGTCATTATCTCCATTTTACAGATGAGGAAACTGAGGCACATATCAGTGAAATGACTTGCCCACGATCACAGCCAGGAATAGAACCTCAGTCTCCTGTGTCCCAGGCCTATGCTCCATCAATTAAGCCACGCTGCCGCCTTCAAGTTACACTCCTTTGCCCCTTACACCCAGTGTGTAACTTGCACCACCATTTATGCCACCTCTGATTTTGGCCCAGAAACATCAATGGGAGTTGCACTTTTTTATTCCAACTTGCATTTTGCCTTGTGTCTGAAGAGGCTCCACATGTTTCAGAAAGGGCCTCCTGAATATAGTCAACTTGTAAATCTGCTGCTCTGTCAGTCCCAAAATATATGCATTGCCCCAGTGTTCCTGGATCAATCCTGTACATTAAACTGTACACTGCTTACTTTGATCTGGCTATCCTGAAGTAGCAGTAGAATTTCCCTGTTGTGTGTGACAATCATTGGGGTTGATCCAACCATCCCAGGAGATGCAGAACAGGCAGCCAAGTGTGAAATGTGAACAAAGGAAAATGTATATGGGTGAAACCTCAAGAGTGGAATGAAAAACCATCAGTACCAGAATGGTTACAGCATTGGATCTTCAGCCCAGAAAGAGAGACCTCTTCTGCTCTATAGCAGTCTTCACCACCACCCTCTTTGAGCCAGACACGTTCTAAAAGTGCACTCTTCCTTCCCTTGTGCTTAAAATGTTCCAGGGAGGGCTCATTGTTCTGGAATCCCCCCAAACTCCTCTGTCCTTGGATATCTTATTTCCCCATCTAGACCTGTGGATGAATTCCTTCTCCCAGTGAGGAGATTTTTTAATCATGTCCCATCTCTCCAGGTTGGCAGGATTGCCTTGTCCCTTAAAAGCAGCTGTCCAACATATAAAAACAGCAAGATGGGCTATAGTTTTGGTGCATGGGTTGGTGGGAAGTTGTGGTGTGACCCACTGCCCCCCAGCACCACAGTGTGAGCTTTTGGTGTCCCTGGTTGGGGCCCAAAAGCCTGTTCAGATGGAGTTCTCTAACCCTTCATTATGCCTCTGACCTCCTGCTCTCTTGTCACATCTCAGCACCAAACTAACCTCCAGGCAGGTGCCATTCCCTCTGAGGTGAAGGCAAATGGCATTGTTGTTTCATATATCTCCTATCAAGGAGTCACTTGTGAGCAGGAGGCCATATCACCATCACTTTCAAACTCAGCTGCGTGATGCACAAATGCTCTACTAGCCCCGAGAGTGAGTCAAACCCAGCCCACCTACAGCGCGTTGTGCCGCCACCAGTTCACCCAGCCACCTCAGAACACTGTATTTTGTCTTATGAAACATTTGATTGATTCATGTTAATTATGTTTTATTTTTCTTCAGAGAACTATTAGGGGGAGAGGAGAGCTGGCCTCTTCTTTTAGCTAGCAATGTGGTGCCTGGTCTAATCCAGCTGATTACTCTGCCTTGGTTACCAGAAAGCCCTAGGTACCTCTTGATTGACCGAGGTGACAAGGAATCCTGCATCTGTGGTGAGTGTAAAGTGATCGTGTCAATGTCCGGTTCAGGGGGCAAGATTTACGGACAGTGCAAAGAAACTGATGTTAGTTTTGTTGTACATTCTTAATATGTTACATAGCTTAGTCCAGCATGTTTGGCCTGGAGCAAGCAGCTTGAAATGTATGTTTTTTCCACAGTCAATATTCTGTCCTGTAGTGCTGCTGTCCTCCTTTAATGAGTACCAAATGGTTTAGCCCAGTCAATGTCTATGCCACTTTCTGCTGAACATTTAGGGTGACATTTTTCAAAAATAGAGGCCCATGTTCTTTGTGCATAAAATGCGTACACAAAAGTGCAGCCTCAGCTGCACGTGCACTTGGATCCTGCGAGGTTGGCAGCCATCTCACCATTTGTGTGGACAATTGCAGTAATTGTAGGTGCAAACAAGAGTGCACTTGTACCTGGGCACAGACCGGGGCCTCCACCTTTTGAGAATGTTGCCCTCAGTTATGTTATATAGTAAGTTACCGTAAGTGTCACACAAAGGGCAGGCAGGGTAAATATGTCATTATTTCTTTCTTCCAAACCAGAGTGCAGTTTACATGATGACTGTTTTTTGACCTGTTAAGGTACTTATTTGTTGCTGCAAATGACTTTTTCACTACATATAGTGAGTCCAAAGGCAATTAGCATGTAACCTGCTCTCTGTTTAAGGAGACCTAGATAACTTTGGATGTAGTCTGTAACTAGGATGTAAAATGAAGGCTAGATGAAGATTTCAGTGACCAAATCTGAATCCACTTCATATAAGGAAATTTATTGACATTTGTAACATACAGATCTCCAGATGTGGACCAGGTTGGAATTAGTTTCCATTACACATGTGCTGTGCACCAAAAAATCTTAACTCCCTTAGATTCATTGGAGAGCTACCATAGATTAATATTCTGTCTATAAGGGTCAGAAACATGGTAGCTGAAATTGCACTGGTTGGACATATTCCCTGGTAAGAAAATTGCATGGATTTTGTCACCCCTTCTCCCCAAAGTCTCACAGACCTTCTAATAGCTTCATCAAGCATAGCACATCTTGCCTTCTCTGCTTATCAAAGGTGGTTTCTTGGATCACAAAGTCCTACCACTACCCTGCTTTCTGTGACTGTCACTTGCCACCCAGTCCCTCACTCCCACAGGGAGATGAATTGATGAAGTTAAAGTGCTTCCATATAGTAGATAAACTGCACCTTTTCCCTTACAGCATTGCAGAAGCTGAGAGGTAATGGTGACCTGAGCAGTGAGCTGGAGGAAATGCTAGCAGAACAGGCTGCCATCAAAGGTCAGAGGGCAAAGAGTCCGTGGGAGCTGTTCCAGAATCCAGCTGTAAGATGGCAGCTAATAAGTATCAGTGTGCTGAGCAGTGCCATGCAGCTCTGTGGAAATGACTCGGTAAGCATGATAGCCACCATTTCATCAGCAGGTATCAGATGTGAGACAACAATGCAAGCAAGACTGTCACTTTTTGGGCAAACAGAGGCTGAGAATCTCCCCCCGTTCTGTAGGGGAGGGCAAGTTAGCCTGCTTCCCTTGCAGAGTTCCTCTGGGTGATCTCCAGAGAGCAATGTGAATCTACCAGAGCAGGAGGAATGGATGAAGAGAATTGAAATAAGATCAGGTAAAATGGTGGCCTAAAAAGAGAGGTGGGTACAAAGGCTATGTCCTTGATCAGATGTCCCCCTAAGTGGATGGGGCAAAAACCTTTTGCCATCCACTCATGGGCAGGAAAGGGTGGATGAGGAGAGATCAGACTGAGATGCCCAAGAAACTAGAAAACAAGAAAACGGGAACGTAAATGCATTAAGAGAAATATTTGCATACTGGTCTTCTGAGATATCGGGAAACATGGAGTGGCAGGGAATGCTTGGCGTTGCTTATGAGTGGCCCATGTCATACCTGGTACATTGGGCATAATGAAAAGGGTCATTTTTATTCTGGAGAGAGCTCTGTAGTTGATGGAGTTCTCTTTGCCTGCACTATTGAAATAACATTTCAGTTACTTTACGGATCTGTTTTGCAATTGTTTGCAGAGAGCATTTCATTGCTACCATCTAGATGCAAATATCAGGTGTTTGGCTGCTGAATGCACATTACTGAATGGATTGCATATGGACACTGTGGAGAAGCAGTTTGAATGGCAGCCCATGTAGCCAGTTCTCTGGGTGACAGTGTTAATCTCCAGATCGGGAGGAGTAACATGGCGTCTGAGAGGGTGGGACTGGCAGTGGTGTGCAATTCCAGGGCAACTTCTCTTACAGTTCACTTTCCCTTTCTTTTCTTCCTAGATGTATTTTTATGCTTCCTATGTGTTCCAAGAGGCTGGAATTCCATATGAGAAAATCCAATATGTCATTATCGGCACCGGGTGCTGCGAATTGATCACAGCCGTTACTTCTGTAAGAATCTCTAATGCATTTTGCTTATGTGAGCAAACCCCACTGACGTACAACAGGCAACTTTCATATCGACAATAACTTTCTTCCCAAAGAAGCACTTTACAAATTATTTATTTATTTAAATCTGCCAGTGTTTGTTTTTAGGTATTATGACATCTGCCTACTTTAAAAAGTGCTTATTTTTAGAAGGTGTTTGCCAGAAAAGAGTTCTGTTTGAAACTGTTTCAGTGGATTCCAGCAAAGATTTTTGCTTGTGATTATGACAATACTGGAAGGTATCACAGTTCTCTTGTATCCCCAGTCTCTGAAGTCCAGCTTCTCCAATTAGACATAAATATTTAAAATGTGACTTACCTACTGGAGCCAGAGTAGTTGTTTGTCTTGACAGTTGCTGTGGGCAAGGCCTCGTAGGCTGGTAGAGAAGAGCATTTTTAAAGTTAGTGGCTGGAGAAAACAGTAATGTAGGAACTATCTAGAAAAGACCCGTTCTTTGGGTTCCCGGTGAATGCTACAATTGGAGCTCTCCAGTTCAGTTGGCTTGCCTCCACTGCTGCAGAGGCTGACTCTTACCTTTCAAGTGTTGGCTTGCAGTCTTTGCATCTGCAGTCTGTCTTCACAGTACAGCATCCTAAGAACACAAGTTAGGTACTGTAAAACCTGTAATGCTCTGAAACACTGTCACCTTGTGGCAGTTTACACTAAATGCAGCACTCCTAGAGAATGTGTTGTATCCGGCCATACTGATACTGTCCGTTTTGGTTAGTTTTCTTTCCTGTAAAATAGACAACAAGAGAGAAAATAAACTTAAACAGAGCCAGAGAAACAGCTCCCGTCTCTTTTGCTTGCTACTTTGCAGTCAAAAATTTCTCTTAATTTCCCACTAAGTTGTGGGAACTCACAGTTCTCTTCCGGATGCTCTCAAAGCAAGAGGAAGACCAAAGACAGGGTAGGCCCATTGCTCAGTGAAGAGGGAGAAACAGTAACAGGAAACTTGGAAATGGCAGAGATGCTTAATGACTTCTTTGTTTCGGTCTTCACCGAGAAGTCTGAAGGAATGCCTAACCTAGTGAATGCTAATGGGAAGGGGGTAGGTTTAGCAGATAAAATGAAAAAAGAACAAGTTAAAAATCACTTAGAAAAGTTAGCTGCCTGCTAGTCACCAGGCCCTGATGAAATGCATCCTAGAATACTCAAGGAGCTAATAGAGGAGGTATCTGAGCCTCTAGCTATTATCTTTGGAAAATCATAGGAGACGGGAGAGATTCCAGAAGACTGGAAAAGGACAAATATAGTGCCCATCTACAAAAAGGGAAATAAAAAACAACCCAGGAAACTACAGACCAGTTAGTTTAACTTCTGTGCCAGGGAAGATAATGGAGCAAGTAATTAAGGAAATCATCTGCAAACACTTGGAAGGTGGTAAGATGATAGGGAATAGCCAGCATGGATTTGTAAAGAACAAATCATGTCAAACCAATCTGATAGCTTTCTTTGCTAGGATAATGAGTCTTGTGGATAAGGGAGAAGCGGTGGATGTGGTATACCTAGACT
>NW_020665141.1:161659-201532 GCF_002925995.2 Terrapene triunguis
ATGGTCTAGACAGTATTTGGTCCTGCCATGAGGGCAGGGGACTGGACTCGATGACCACTCGAGGTCCCTTCCAGTCCTAGAATCTATGAATCTATGAAAGTTTGACTTTATTCCCTCTGTCTGCGATCTCTGGGGCAGCACACAGCTTGAGAGGTGGAGGAATTGTCTTCTGGAGAGCGTCAACTCTTTGCTCCAAACATGCCTATTTGCAGCGAAAGGGTTGAGGCTGCAGTTGTGACAGATCCTTGACATCTCCTTATTGCCCAGCCTGACTGAATCCCATCAACACAATCCTTATTATTGCATGAGCTTTTCTCTTTTTCCTAAAGAACGGGTACTGCCCCGGAAGTAGGTTGCACGCAAGCTACCATGAAGACCTGAAATGGGAGCGGGAGGAATGTGGATGAGAGGCATGAATAGCTAGTAAGTGTCCTGTGTTGCTTTGTTTCAGAATGCAATAATAGACCGTGCTGGGCGGCGGTTGCTGATTCTGGGGGGATACAGCCTCATGGCAGTATGGGCCATCGTCTTCATGGTTGCTTTATCCCAGCAGGTAAAAAAAAAAATCTATTGAATTATCTAAGTGAAATGGATTCTGGTTATGCCTCTGACACGGATGGGGATATTAAGGAGGGGCAAGTAATTATAAGTGCCTTAACCTATATTCCCTTGTTCTCTGTGGAAATAGAGTCGGATTAGCTGGATGCCTTACCTCAGCATGGCCTGTATTTTCGCCTATATCCTGAGCTTTGGAATTGGACCAGGTCAGTTGTCTGAGGTTTTTCCCCCAACCCTTGTGCGATTGCGGGGGCTGAAGATTGTACTTAGCCACATCACATTTGAATGAAACAAAGGGACAATACATTTCGAACACTCGCTACCTGTAGTTTCATCAGCAGTGCTTGTAGGTAACGGTGGTTATGTCTCAGGGTGTGTAGTGACAACCTATCATTCTCGGGAGCCATTTCTGTTTACATTCTCTTGGAGTCCTGAAGAGACAAAGTGTGAAAGGAAACTTGAAGCATAAAAACAATCTTGTCTAGGGAGTAACTTCTTGTCTAATTTGTGACAATAGGCAGCAGTTCCTGGATTTGCTAACCAGTCCATTAGGGCTGTAACTAAGTGCTCCTATTGCTTCACTCTTTCATTGTATGGCTTTAAAGGTTGTGGAGCTCTATTATTTTGTAATTTCTTTGAATATAAATTTAAACACGTATTTTTATGTGTTTTTTTAACTGATGAGCTTGCAGGTTTTCTCAGAACCAGGCAGCGTTTACGGGTGTGTGCATGCACGTGGTGTGTGCTGTGCTGGTACATAATGTGGACATGATTCTCTGCTCATGTCAATATAAAACAGGTGCAAGCAAGAGGAGAATCAAGTCTAACTGTCATAAAATCATTTGGGTTGGAAGTAACTTCCAATGAGTCATCTAGCCCATGTCCCTGCAACGTCTCAGGGTTGATTACATTATTTTTAAGCTGCCCATGCCAGTCTAGCCTTCAAAATATGAAGTGATTCTGATTACAAATCCTTTCTTGGCAGCTCATTCCATTGCCAGATGGCTTATATCATTAGGCAGTTCTTAATATTTATCCTCAAACTTCCCTGGTGCAGTTATGTCCGTTACTATGTGTTCTGGCCATGTTGACTAGTGAGAATAATTGGCAATGTAATCAATTAATAATTGGTCCCTGTCCTTTTTATATCCCATTTACATATTTGTCAGCATATGTTTTCTAGTTTTAACGTTTCAGACATATTATAAACTTGTTTGCAAATTCTTTTTCTAGCTGGTGTGACAGGAATTTTGCCGACAGAGATTTTTGATCAAATGGCTCGTCCAGCTGCTTACATGATCTGTGGCTCTCTGCTCTGGTCCAATCTATTTGCAGTTGGAATGGCCTTTCCATTCATTGTGGTAGGTTTGGAAGCTGGTACAACCATCTACCGTTTTTTAGTTCACAAACAGGTGCTCCTGCACTACAGCTTACAGCAACCTTTACTGGAAGAGACTGGGTCTGTAGTATCTGCAAGTCTCGGGCAGCCAGCACTTCAGCTCTGTCGATGGTGACTTTGGCTAGAAGTTGTGACTGGAGTAGCTGTGAGCTCTCTCTAAGCCAAGATTCCTACTGCTTCCCTATAGTGATTTCTGCTGGAAAAGGCTGGGGTTGGAATAGTTTTGAGTCCCTGACAGCCAACATTCCCATTCTGTCCCCAACTTGGAAAGGTTGGGAGAGGAGAAGTTATTAGCTGCCTCTTAGCCAGCACCCCTACCCTATCCCCTAAAGTGACTCCGGTAGGACTGGAGAGACTGTGGGCTCTTCACAATAAGTGCTCCTGTATTATGTCCAACAGTGAATCCTGAAAAGAGAGTCTGTTTTTACATCATTCTTTAGCATGAGCTATACTGAGGGTTAGGAGAAGATACAAAATGCCATATCTCCCAAACTTTCCCCTTCAGTAGCTACAATCTGTTGCTAGTCAGGACCAATGTTTATAACACAAACGAAGCAAGATCATATTGCCAGAGACAAATATCTTGTTGTTAGTCCTTTTAGAGGGAGCTGCTTACTCGTGTATGTAAGATCCTTAAGTCAGTGCAGAAATATTTCATGATTGAAGCTATTATAGTTAGGAGAGGATTTGTAGAGGGGACTTGCCTCATACTGTGGTACATTTCCAAAACTTTCCCTTTTTTCTCCCCTGTAGGAAGGTCTTGCTCACTTCTGCTACCTTCCGTTCTTCACGGTTTGTGTCTGCACTGCTCTATATGTCGGGTTTTTTCTTCCCGAGACAAAGGGGAAAACCTTCCTGGAAATCTCCAATGAGTTCAACAAGCGCAACTTCAAAGCTCAGACACGTGAGAAGTTTTGGAAAGGCCCTGAGGAAATCAAATCCACTATGTTATAGTCTGGGAATAAGTAAAGGTGGCTGGTGGTTGGAAAATATCCTGAGATGTTTCTCTTTTCTTGTTAGGGTGGAGACAGAAGAGGTGGGGGCTAGGGAGAAGACACTAGTCTTGGTTGTGTAGTGGAAAGTTTTCATACTAAAGCAGGAAGTTCAGCTGATGTTCCTTGTTCATTTCATTTGTTAAAAACAGTTTGCACAGCATTTCTGCTTAGAACTGTAGCATTTATTTATTCCACAGTGCCCTTTGCCATCTCTTGGGAGCATCCACAGTGATATGCTACTTTGACAAACCATTTTGAAAGCTTCTTTTAAAAAGAATGGATCACACTGGATATTATGATTCCATTTATTAATGGTTTATAAAGGGTTAATAAAATATTAATATATGTTATACACATTACAGACATGAGTACTATGCATTATAGATTGTTGTAAGCAGAAGGTGTTATAGATGGTTATAACTAGGGGCCTCATTAAATCACAATTTCATGGAGACCACGGAAATCGTAAATATGCCCTCGGGCCCCAAACCATGAATGGTAGTCAATTTCAGGGACAGAATGAATTTTACAACTAAATTGAGTCAATTTCCAGATGGAATAAATTTTACACATAGTAGTCAATTTAAAGGGCAGGATGAATTTTACAAGTAATGTTAATCAATTTCAAGGATGGAATCAGTTCCCAATCTTGAAATTGACTCAATTTAGTTGTAAACTTCATTCCATCTTTGAAATTCACTAACATTAACTGTAAAATTCATTCCACTCAAACTCCATGCAATTCAGTACTCTGCCATTTAAACTGTTGTGGATTTTCTTAAAAAAAAAAAAAAGGGCTCTAGTTAAAAGCCACCTATTGACCTTCTGGCCTCTGTAATAATCTATAACGTTTGATTAACCACATATTAAAAATCTGTCAATCATTCATTAACCCAATAATTCATTAATCTTTTACAAGCCTTTTATTCGTGGAACAGAAAATTAAAGTATGAGCAAATAATGTGTTCATTTCCCTCCTCCCCTCTACTTCCCTTTCTCCATCAAAGTCATCACTTTTGATTTATTTTTAATTTTAGACAAATACTAAAGAAATCTTCAGAGGACTTTTATTTGGGGGAAATATACACCTAGCACTTAGTGACTTCTCACTGTTTTGTCCTGCACAATCAGCTTGTGTTTTCCTCTCATTTAGCTACCCCACTAGTTGTGGTTTAGATACCTCATACATTCAGATAAGGGGCACTAATGCTGACTGTGTCAGTGATGAGATTCAGTTATTGTTTTTTGTAATCCTATCCACTCAAGTGCAGCACAGGGACGTTAATCTTTCTGAAGGAGAGTTGATTTTTAACTGCAATATGTTTTCCAGCCACATAAATATACAGACACATTAGGTGTGCAGAAGTACTCTGTCGTGCCTCGTGCCTCAGCTGCCCCAGGTGTGTATATACTGACTGTTGTGTCATCGTTCACATGAGACAAATGACTGATACATCTCAGTGAAAGTTTAACGATCAGTTGGTATTTTTCAAGGCTAAATGGCATATAGTTGGGAACCCTAATTTAAAGTGTTACGAACTGGTTGTATATTCTGTTTCTCTCTGAGCAGTACCAGACTCCAGTTTAATACTTAACTATATTTCTTCTTTAGCCCTTCTTCACCCAAACAATGTCTACCTCGCTATAATCCTCTCAACTCTTTGCCTCTAAACCTGACTCTGAAATAATTAATCATATTAAGGCCAATCTTAAATTCTGTTTTCAGAAGCCAGATGACATTTTATTTCCTCATCTCAATGCTCATGTTTTTGATGGTATAGGTGATCTCAAATAGATGCCAACCTGTTGAACAATAATGGGCTGTTAATCATTTAACAGATTGGGAAGGAAAGCTCCTCCTCCTACTTAATCAGTGACTTGTTGTACACCTGGCTTTTGGGCATTGCTTTTGGAATTATTTATTCTGAACTGGTTCTCTTCATGGCTTGCTCATAGTGGTTTATGTACATTTTAAAACGTATACAGCTACTTCTCTTGCACTGTTTGTATGAGAGGCACGTGGGCTCCCAGGGGTGCTCTTGATACTTCTCATAGGGAGTGGTTCTTCATGTAAGCTCTGCCAAGCTCAGAGTAGAGAGGGGAGCCAGTCATGGCCTCCTGATTCTGTTATGTGCATCCGGCTCAAGCTCAAGCTGTAGCAGGCAGATGTAACTTACACTGCCACTGGAGAATCAGATGTAGCAAAAGCCTTGTTCCACCCATTACATTCCCCTGTGCCCACTGCCTTTCCTCCTCACCATACAGGGAGTGTAGGTTCTGGTAAAACCAGGTAATGACGCCAGCAACATCAGAGCAGCCTCTTCCAGCTTTACACCCACAGATTCCCCCTATGTGTGGGTTATTTTCCAGTGGCAATCTCTGGCTGCTTTGGGTAAGCTGTGAAGAGTGAATTTGGCACTCCAGAAAATCTGGCTCATAGACAGGAGCCCTTTCCATGGTACTGAGGTTTGCTAGCACTGAAATGTTATCCTGCTATAATAGCTGGCATGCTGTATATTATCCCCTGCCTTAATGGGCCAAAAGGCATACCTCGTGTAAATCGTTTAAAGCTTCATCGAATCCATTTGACTTCAGTCCGGTCCACTCCAGAGACCCAAAGCACTGAAGTGCCGCTGGTGTCTCTCACTGTTTTTGAAAGGCTTGACGAGGGTAAATGGTTACTTTGGGGGTTATTCTTACCAATCTTTGCTTGAGAGGCTACAGTGAAACTGCCTTTTCTTCTTCTCTGTGACACTCTGGCTTTGTGTGTCTGCCTGGCTCCTGCAACCTGACCAGTCCCTCAAAAGCCAAAAATGAAATGCTCACAATACGTCAGGGACATGCTCAGCATCTGCCAGCCAAGTGACAGAGGTGTGCCAGACTTCAGACATCTTTGGTGCCATGCTCCTGGCTGCCCTCCAGACATTGTGCTGTGTCAGTTAACCACTCACACGGTAAAAGTGTTGTGAGCTTGCTGCTTGGGTTAACAGGAGCCCAGAGGAACAGTCCCAGGGAAGCAGGAGCTCGTAGGGACAGCAAACTCCGCTTCCAAGCTCTGATTCAATTTTCTTTGAGCATTGCATAGATTTCAATATGACTAAACATTATGCATCTTGCCCAGCAGTTATTCCAGCAGTGGAATCCTATGTTTCACCTTTGAATCACTTACTTCTTAGGGACAGATTTTTACAGGTATTTAGGTGCCTAGTGAGATATTCAAAGCATCCAAGGGCCTAGCACTAATTGAAATCAATGAGTTTTAAGCACCTAGGTGATTTTGAAAAATCCCCTTAGATGCTCAACTCTCTTTAAAAATCTGGCCCTTAGTGACCAGGTATTAAATGCATCAGTGCTTATTAGTCATAGGGCTTGAGACTAACATTTGCTCTCTCGGTCACATCTTGTCACATCTTTAATTGTGCAATAAGAAACTTGGCTTTGGGCTGAAGTATTTCCTGTAGATTTATCTACCATATGTGTTTTAAGGTCGCTAGCATTGTGGTACTTGTGCACCAAATTGTAGCGGTCATGGTCAGGGATCTTCCCAAACCACCCCACTTTCTCTTACAGTGCATGAAATGAAACAGCACAGTTAAAAGTTCCTGGAAAGCGGGTGTCACTGGCCAGATGCCAGAACAATGTAGCAGCTTGTTTGTGTTAGGTGCAGTGTGTTCCAACAGTAAGCAGGGTGTTCCCAACAGTGAAAGACTCCAGGATAGCTCCATCATCTGAACAATCAAAAGTCCCATATACTGTACTAACCATTTCAGCAACCCAAGTGCAGGACATGGCCAGGGCTTCTCGTTTAGTACATACCTATTACTGTAGCTGTTGGGCATGTCTGTGAGCTCCAGTTTCTATTTATAGCCTGCAAGCCATAATCCATCCAGCTCTTCTCTTCTGATTTTGCTTATGTAAAAGCTACAGTACTGCTGCTGGCTAGTCACAAAGGAGCATATGCAATAGAGAGAAATTTGTTGCCAAACAGCTTCATTTGTATAATTATTTTAAAACGGTAGAGTTAAAAATAAACAGTATTCTTGAATGCAGTGAATTTAAATGTAAAATCCTGAATGTCTGTTAATATCATGCTGGACATGAATGGAAAGGAAGATTTGTTTTGTAGAAAAGGAAGCTGCATGAAAATTATTCTATATTTTAGTGTCTATGTAATATATGAAAGGATACATCTGAAAATTGTTCGGTATTATTGTTATTGTTGAATTGTCTTTACACACACACACACACACACACACTATTTATTTACCTATTGTTTGCGAAATCTTTGCTAGTAGACAGCGTAAGTGACATTTACATTTATACAATAGTACACAGACACTGGGGCAAAATCATAATCTTTCAAAAGTGCCAGCAGAGCTTTCATTTTATTATTTGTTACACCTCTACCCTGATATAACGCTGTCCTCGGGAGCCAAAAAATCTTACCGCGTTATAGGTGAAACCGCGTTATATCGAACTTGCTTTGATCCGCCGGAGCGCGCAGCCCTGCCCCCTGGAGCGCTGCTTTACCGCGTTATATCCGAATTCGTGTTATATCGGGTCGTGTTATATCAGGGTAGAGGTGTATTTGTATTGCAGTAATGCCTCTGGGCCCTGGTGAATGATCAAACTATTGTATTAGGCACCACATGGATGTAACATGCAGCATGGACTTGACCTTAGGTTTTAAAATCACACCAGAAACACCGTCACATAACTAAACTGCATGAAATTCAGTGTCTCTACTTCAGAAGGCTGAAGGGCTGAACTGCTGATGGGAATTAAAGCTGTGGTGCTAGGGAATTTAGGTGTTTCAAACCTGAGAGCTGAAAGAACAGACAAACTGAGACACGGAAACCTGGTGCACCACTGAATTTAACAATCTTTCACTTCGGCGTGCAACAGAAAGTGAGATTTTAAAGTGGCTGGTGGTCCATAAAGTGCTGCTAAAGAGATATCCGGGCTCATGGGAGAGGAAGGGGCTGTAGGGAGGAGGCTCCAAAATGTCCAGTAACCTTACAACAGTTTGGCAAAATAATTTTAAATAGATGTGTTAAAAGGAGTAAAGAAAAATCAGAGTTTCTAACTATTGTCCCTCCTGATTTCTTCTATCCACGGCTCTGACTATGTAGTTGAAAGATTATTTGGCACATGCAGGCAGAATAGCTGTATAGTAGTACACAAACATACCGATCTATATTATATATGTCAGGGGTTCTCAAACTGGGGGTTGGGACCCCTCAGGGGGTCATACGGTTATTATGTGGGGGGTCGCAAGCTGTCAGCCTCCACCCCAAACCCCGCTTTGCCTCCAACATTTATAATGGTGTTAAATATATTAAAAAGTGTGTTTAATTTATAAGGGGGGGTCGCACTCAGAGGCATGCTGTGTGAAAGGGGTCACCAGTACAAAAGTTTGAGAATCACTGATATATGTGCACAAACACACCACAGACAAGTGTGACTTCATGATTTCAGCTATAGAAGGTGCAAATTAACATGGCACACATTAAATGGATTAAAAACTGGCTAACTGACAAGTCTCAAAATTTAACCCTAAATGGAGAATTGTCATCCAGTGGGGTCCCATAGGGATTGGTTCTTGACCCTATGCTATTTAACATATTTATCAATGACCTCGAAGAACACATAAAATAATCACTGATAACGTTTGCAGATGACACAAAAATTGGGGGAGTGGTAAATAATGAAGAGGACAGGTCCCTGATTCAGAGAAATCTGGGTTGCTTGGTAAACTGGACACAAGCGAACAATGTGTTTTAATATGGCTAAATATAAATGTATACATCTAGGAACAAAGACCATAGGCCATCCTTACAGGATGGGGGCGCCTATCTTGGGAAGCGGTGACTCTGAAAAAGATTTGGATGTTGTGGTGGATAATCAGTTAAACATGAGCTCCAGTGTGACACTGTGGCTAATGCTATCCTACGATGCATAAACGGGAATCTCAAATATGAGTAGAAAGATTATTTTACCTGTGAATTTGGCACTGGTGTGACCGCTCCTAGACTACTGTGTCCAGTTCTGATGCCCACAATTCAAGAGGATGTTGATAAATTGGAGAGGGGTCAGAGAAGACCCATGAGAATGATGAAAGGATTAGAAAACCTGCCTTATAGTGAGACTCAAGGAGCTCAGTCTATTTAGCCAAACAAAGAGAAGGCTAAGGGATGACTTGATTACAGTCTTTAAGTACCTACGTGGGGAATAAATATTTAATAATGGGCTCTTCAATCTAGCAGAAAAACGTACATGATCCAAAGCCTGGGAGTTGGACTAGACACATTCGGACTGGAAATAAGGTGTAAATTTTTAACAGTGAGAGTAATTAACAATTTATCAAGGGTCACGGTCAACTCTCCATCACACTGGCAATTTTTAAATCAAGACTGGATGTTTTTCTAAAAGACCTGCTTTAGGAATTATTTTGGGGAAGTTCTACACTCTTGTGTTCTACAGGAGGTCCGACCAGATGATCACAATGCTCCCTTCTGGCTTTAGAATCTATGAATCATATTCATTGACCAAAAATATACTTTGACATATTTTATTGCTGCTGAGCTGCACATTTACAACCTGTTGTTTACAACAGTGAATTAGCACTACTTACAAGACATGCCTAACATTACTAGAAGATTAAGCCTTCCATGCAGCATTTACAAAAGACTTCAGATTGGGAATGATCATATATTCATTTAATTTCCTGTATGTAAGTGCCATCTCTCTTAGGGCACACGTTGCAGAAAACAAACACACCTAACTTCAAAGCATTTTCAGAATTTCGCTAGAAAGCAGTTGCCTTTAGAGCAATCAAGCAGAGGCAGACACAAATCGTTAAATGGTTACATTTTACTCAGAGCATTGAACAGGTTGATTAACTGTTAATCCATTAAAAGAACTCCATAAACTGTAAAAATGTAAGTTACATATGTAGATCAATATTAATACACTATATGCCCATTGCCCAAGCTGGACACACAACAACCTTTAAAGCAACAATCATTCCAAATCAATTTCCAACAACCACAGTGGAGAGCAGCAGTTACAAATACTATCACCAACTAGCTCTCCTTTAGACACGACTCCCATCACATCTACACACACCTCTGACAAATACTAAACAGATCAGTTGAGCTTCTTCCACAGTGGTTCTCAACCAGGGGTACATGTACTCCTCGGGGTACGCAGAGGTCTTCCAGGGGTACGTCAGCTCATCTAGATATTTGCCTAATTTTACAACACTCTACATAAAAAGCACCAGTGAAGTCAGTACAAACTAAAATTTCATACAGCCAATGACTTGTTTATACTGCTCACTACTCTATATCAGTGTTTCTCGATCTGGGGGTGGCGACTCCTGGGGGGGATGTCACGGGAAGGGTTTGGGGGGGTCGCAAGTGCAGGGCTGGCATTAGAAGGTGGCAAGCAGGGGCCCCCGTGAAGCTAAGATACATGCTGAAGCCCAAGCCATATTGCCTGGAGCTCAAGCCGAAGTCTAAGCCCTGCCCAGAGCTGAAATCAGACTCCTGAAAGGGGTACAGTACTATGGAAAAGTTGAAAGCCACTGTTTTATCATATCCTGAAAAACAAAATCTGGCTCTGGTGAACCAAGTGCAGCAGCTTCACCTCTGAAAACACACTGCCAACAGAAATATTGAGTTCAAATCTTGGGTCTTCTAACACAAGCAGTTTACCTAATTTGAACTGTTACTTAAGGTTATTTAAGGACATGCCCTGTCTAGAATTACAGACAAAAATAAAGATATTCTGTTTCATCGCCATCTATCATACGGAGTGTCCCTACATGCTTAACTGTTGAACTTTTCTTTCAGACAGAGAACTTTAGTCTTAAACTAGTGGCTAGCCCTTCAAAAGGCTGTGTGTGCACATGCCTAGGTCATTTCTCGTATCTGAATCAGGACTTCATCCTAACACAGATCACAAAGAAGCCCTTGAGAACCGATCCAGGGCAGGTGAGAATACGGCTCACCAAAAAGTGTTTTAACATGATAAAAGTTTCAAAACTTTTATGATGGGCTAATTTGCATTTAGATCCACATAATGCTCACAGTAGAGCTGTACCTTACAGGAGAATTTTACGTGCAGCCCATTTCCGTACAACAGTTGGAAAAAAATAAAAAATGTAAATTTAAAACACTCAAATTATTCAAATAATATTATTAATAAAATATGTAAAATTATTATTAATGGTTGCACTTAGGTTTTTTCCTAGTTATAAGCATGGTCTCTTGTGAATTTTTAAGATGCCGCAGTTACTCATGTTTACTTCATAGTCTTCTCCCTCCTCAGAAAAAGACACACTTGTAGCCCTGAGTTCTTCAGAGTGCAGCTATAAGCATATACTACATTATTTTCAAAGCTGAGGAATATTTTCCCATCTATAGCATCCATTGCACGCAGCCTACCAGTATTTTTAGCTATGGAAACCTTTATTACATTCTGGCCCAAGGGAATGGTCAAATGTTATTTATTTAGAAGGTGTTGATTGATTACTCAAGGCAATAAAATCTCAGCCAGAACAAAAGTCTTGTGAAATTAGCTATCAGACTCTTGGCCAGTCCATTCTAGTTTATACCAGTCCCTGGATATTGGCTTTCATCAGTGCCCTTTTATTGCCCTTTACCCAGCTCCTCCAGCTGCATATCATTTGTCAGCTTTCTTTATACATCTTCTTCCCAAACAACCTGGAATGAACGCAGACAGATCATGACTCATCAAAATTATGGGCAGTTTCATCAGTAACCACCATGATAATGACAAACTGCATAACAAGAACTCCATGAAAAGGCAAAAAGGGTGTGGACGAGACAGTGAGAGAGAGAAGGCACTCACACATTGAAAAATTATCTAAAACCCCTCTCTATATAAAGTGTGATTGTTCCCTCAGAACCATCAAGAGAGACCTGATCTGCAAGCTGAAATGGCAACCAAGCTGGTATACATTTCTCTTTTTTCTCCAAACAGTATTTATGCACTACTTTTTCCCTTCCTTTTGCTGTTCTAAAGCCTTGTTGCATAAACTCAGTAAATCAATCCAGTTCTTATCTGAAATCAAATATGGTTTAAAATAGTAGTATAGGAGGTCATATCCGAGAGATCAAATATCTCAATGTTTGGTTTAGCAGATAATTTAAAAAAAGAAATAGTGAAAAATGGATTTGAGACCTCTTTCATTTAAAGCAATGAGATGTGGCAGATGAACACAAACCAGAAGAGTTCAGAGAAGGGCATCAAAATGACTAAGGAGCCAGAGGGATTGACTTAGATTAAAAGAGCTAAGAGAGTTTGGATGAGTGATGGCATGGGTGGAGGCACATGACAATTATTTGTAATTACCTGAAAGATGTAAACATGAAAAGACAGAAAGGAATTGTTTTTGTTTAGAGCAGTATAAGAGGGTAAAACTAGAAATGACAGCATAAAAATAGAAAAAATATATTTATGATAAATATCAAGAAAAATCTTCCTGAAAGTGAGATCTGTAAGACTGGAACAGTCACCCAAGAAAGGTGGTGGAAGCCCCTCCTGCAGGCGTTTTAAAACAGACTAGCAAAGTACTAGAAATTATGCTATTGGCAGGATATTAATACAAATATAATTAAAATAGGCCTTTCTGAGTTTCCTGCTGATAGTGGGTCTCTTGCTGAGGAGTTACATTGGTTGTAACACCAGCCGTATGAGGAGAAGCCTCGTGTCAGAGACCATAAGCCAAATTCCATCCTGCTGCTGCAACAACCAGCAGTGTGTCATGGTTTAAGATATGAACAAAGTGTGAACTTTATTGCTGTTGTGACAACTCTGAAGTCAGTGTTGTCACACCAAGGGGGAATTTGGCTCACCATGTCTTCAAGCAGCAATGTTCCTCTGATTATAAACCCGTTTATAAAGGTTTTACAGTCCTTGCTCAACATTGCCATCGGCAAACGTTTGTCCTGTGGGATAAAAATGTGGCATCACGTCATGACACAGCATCATAAAGATATACAGTAATCAACACAGGCGGAAGGTGGTGATGTTTCCCTCACAAAAATATATCTGGGATATTTTTAGACATCCTGCATGATAGAATTCTAGGACATGGAAGTAACCCATCAAAATCAGGAATGCCCTTCAAAACCTGGGAATCTCGCTACCTCTCGCTCACATTTTCCCACTCATTCAGGTTGCTGAGTGTAATATTCAGTTATATAAGACAACAATAAGTGGGGTGGGATAACTGGAGGAGAAGAGAGAAGCCATGCCTTAGGCATACATATGGTACCCAGCAGCTTGGGTACTGCAACACTAACATCTCTAGTGACCTCTTGATAACACAGGTTAAGAGTCTCTGAAGCCAAGGACTAAAGCATTGAAACATGACACTGGGCAGTGAAAGACAAGGGCAGACTTGTCTCTTGTTTTCACAGAGATTCACCCATTTTTTCCTTTCTGCCCTGCCTTTAGCACTCAGGGTCCCTTGCCCTGTACTGACTATTTTGAACGTGATTCAGCAGTTCCACCTACCCTATTTTTTGCTTCTTTCTGACAGCTGAACAGCTGGAAGGTTTTACCCCTGGCTCTTGACCAGGGCATCGGTGGGTCTATCATCAACTCTCCTGCTGAGGTAAGTGAAGGCAATCAGGAAAACATAGACATAATTACTGAGAAAAATCAAATATGCAACAACAGACTCCAATTTTTACTTCAAATTATTTCCCCACATTCATTCCTTTCTCTTGGCCTCCCTCAGAAAGCGTTTAGCTTCTGTTTCCAATATTTGTCACTTCACGCTCCCGGTTTTGATGGTAACCATCAGAGTTTAGTACCATGGTGATATCACAGAGCTGGGAAATGGAGAAGGGTTATGGAGAATTTATAGCACTCGATGCTTTGCTATTATTCAGCCCTGGAACAATCCCTCTCGCTTGCTCTGTGAAGTCCCTTGAACCCAATTCCTTGGCTTCACATTGAAAATTTGAGCAGCTGTCCATAGGTCCAAAAAGGTCAAGTCTGGGCTGTGGTATTGGAATCAAGGTCTGCAGCAGGTATTGACAGTTGGAAAAGGAAAAACTTGAGGCTGAGACTCGGACTGGGGAGGTGAAAATTTAAAAAGTTGGCAACATTTGAATTCACATGGTCCTGCAGCTGATGACATTAGTGATATTATTTATTACTTTTATTTCAGTAGCATCTAGGGGCCACAATCAAGAATCAGGATCCGATTATTCTATTTACTGTATAGCTAAGTAACAATGAGGTCCATCCTTGCCCCACGGAGCATAGAGTCCACAGGGTGAAATCCTGGCCCCATTGACGTCAATGAGAGTTTTGCCATTGGCTTCAGTGTGGCCAGGAAATGTTGACCAAGTTCACTTGTTTTTGTTTTTCTTTCCAAGCATATTAAAAGCTTCATTAGTGAGATTTGGTGAAGAGATATGGCTCCTCCCTCAATTAGGAGGCCATCACATTGCTGTGGTCCTTCATCGTGTCCATTTACAGCATTGGGGGGCGGGGCTGCTGAGGGCCATGTGTTCTGGATATTTGTCTGTTAGATTTAGAAGTCAGGAAGCACCTTTGCACTAGTCTACTTCTGTTTACTCCAATGCCCACTAAATCAAGTGACTCATGTCTTAAAGAAAACAGATCGACTGCTGACCTCATTGTCCTGTATGGGGATTCACTATTATGAGCTTCTTCAGATGAAAGGCCAATACTAGTGAAGAAACAGACTGTGACAGAATGCCAATAAGTTAAAAAAAATACCCCCATCCCTTAGGGATTTTAAGGGAATTACCTGAGTTGAGCCAATACTTCAAGGAAAACCACTTGGGGAAAGTGTCACCTTCAACTATAATTTACAGAAGCTCATCCTCCAATCTGAACATAGAGTCTTGTTTCAACAGGAGCACACACATGCAGTGCTATAGCCACCAAAAACTCCAGATAGCTTTTCACTCTGTAAAAGACAGTTGTCTCTTTCCCATCCCTCCTTGCCTCAAGGAGCACCTGGCTATGGTGTCATTACAGTGAAATACAGCTCAGAATCTTTAGCCATTTTACATGTTATGCGACTATTATCGACCAGTGAATGACACACACAGTATTTAAATCTGTTTGCTATGCATTTCAGGAAGAAAGTTATGCTATATAACAACATCCCTGCTCTCAATGGTGCAGCTCTGATGGGATTCAGCAAGATGTTTGGATCACGTGAGATGATCCTTCTTGGAAGATTCTTCTATGGAGTCAGTGCAGGTAAATTTGCACACCTATTGGACTATATAAATAATATTGGGTGGGGAGGGGAGGCTTAGGAGCCAGTACAGCCACTTGACACCACTGAAGGATTCCTCCATGCAGCAGCAAAGTGGTCCTACCATGGCTGAGAATCTGTGCCTGCAACTTTTTAAAGATCTCTGTAAAGTATCACACAGAGTTATGTTGTCACATACATTTTTAATTCAATAAATAGTAGCAATAATAATTAAAGTTCATAATGGACCACCTTTCCTTTCCCTTCTCTGTACACTCTTCTCTTTACACCGGAGTCTATATAATGAGTGCAGCAAAGCAGTGAAAATGTCAAAACATGCACAGTGTATTTAGGAACATGCTGACTGAACAGAAAACTAACCCCAATGTTCCTGTTGCGGCTGCCTGTGACAGGCACTGCTTTCTGTATTACAGGTTCTTTAAAAAGTGTTACTGAAGATGAAAAATAACTACATTATCAAATCAATGGAATACAAATATAATTGCATAAAAGACTTTGGGCTCAGGTCTGAGCAAGATACAAAGCCCGTTGCATTCTGGGTATCTGTTTTAAATCTGTGATTTAAAATGGAATGAAGCATTAGCAGTCTGCTGTAGGAAATATGACATGGAAAGGCCATCTGGGTGAGA
The DNA here is from genome assembly GCF_002925995.2 of Terrapene triunguis. NCBI lineage: Eukaryota > Metazoa > Chordata > Testudines > Emydidae > Terrapene > Terrapene triunguis. Next base: position 177,539 of record NW_020665141.1, read on the forward strand.
AATAAATAAACAAAGGAACATACTTACTAAAATATTTACCCAAACCTGGAGCTATTGTCAGACATCTACAAACCGAGGCTCAGCATTGCTCCTAAATATCTTATAGCATAATCCTCGTATCTCTTCCCAACACTACCCCCTACATTACCCTACTACAAAACAAACACACCGTAGCCAGATCCATCTATTTCAAATGGAAACTGTACCAACAAATCACAAGGATCACTGTATGCTGGAGAATGTGCTCCCCAGAAGCTGCCTGGGGTGATTGCCATAACAGCATCCACTGCCATAGCTATTGGAAAGTTTGTAGGATATTCAGCATTGGACTCCGATCACGAGACATGAGGCTTATTTCATTTTTTTCTCCTACTAAAATATAGGAACATGTTAACACAAGCCGCTTGTAAAAGGCAATTTAGCAACTGCTTTTAGTATCCCAGGCAGCTAGACTGTGGCAGGCTGAATCAGCTTAGCCCAAATTCCTCAGCCTCAGCTGACATGGAAACAGAAATGTGATACTTTAAATTCCTCAAGCAGTTTGTATCAATAACCACAAGCTTTCTAGCAAAGGAGTTTTGCAATGAAGAATGGGCAATGGGCAGTTCAATAAAGAAAATCAAAATCCTTACTGGGATATAAGTAGTAGAAGCCCTCTGGCCCATTCTCACGGCTGTCAGTGCAACCCCAGCACTAATCCAGCTGGTCATGTTGCCATTTCCCCCTGATTCTCCACGCCACCTCCTTGTAGACAGAAAGGACAATGAGGGCTGCATCAAAGGTAAGAAAATATGCCCTTAAGACATGTATCTTTTGCAGAACTAGAATCCATGTGCTGCAGACAACAGGTACAATTACCAGAAAACTCACACAAGCACGTACAGAAACTCCAGCTCCACAGACATGGGCCTTTACCACTTGAGCTAAAGAAGATCTCTTCACCAGTGATATTAGTGTTTCCCTTATCCTCTGCCAGCCACGAGAGAGTAACATGAGATTACACATATACGCAGAGTACAGCAGGACCGTCTTGCTAGCCCATGCCCTTGATGTATACTCCTCCTCATAGCAGCCAGGGACAGGGAGTTGCTGCTGTTTAGTTCTTACCACTTCCTCTCATGCCCTATCAAGTTACTCCTGATGAGTATTCTGCCTCTTCACTAACGCGTTAAATGCCAGTATTAATTCATATCTTTTTAAAAAACCGTTATTCTGCAGCCTTTGTGCTATTATCACTTTTCAAGTATTGAAAGATGGAATTCTTTTCAGGCAGACAATTTGAATGTAAGAGTAGTTTTTCCCTGGAGTTCTGTGTTTTGGGGTCTATGCAGGGCAGAGTCAGGGAAGCGGGTGTAAGATGTCTGATTCCTCTTTAACAGAAGAGGACACAGAACAGATTTGCTGAGAATACACAGCCTCGGGTTTGTTTTTCATTGAAATACAATAAGCAGGGGGAGAACAGAATGTTTAAACTCCAAAAATGAGCAGTTAAACCAGCCTATTGCATACTGTACTACAGTACTATAAAAGTGTATCAAGTAAGGTCTTTAATGGAAGCTTGTAATGTTCTGATCATCATAGTCATTATGAGACGTATACAGACTATGGTTATGAATCTAGGCATTTGTGTATTTAGGAAACTGTGCTCATAATGTCAACTATAACTCATAGCAGGGAAGGGTACTTCCCAAGCCCGGTGTTTACATGTAACTGGCTCCAGGTAATGTCCCATTGTCCAGCCCAGGAAAAGACAAGGATGGCCCATTCAAGTTAATGAAAAGACACTGAGACATTCCGGCTCCCAAGTCCAGAGAGGTTTCCACACTCTGAGTAAACATGAATCATCACAGACATAGGCCTGGTCTACACTACAAACTTACGTCGACATAATCCGCATTAAGTCAATCAAATAATGTATGTGTCTGCACTACTGAGTCCCTTCCGCCGACCTAAGTGGTCTGTAAAGTCGACTTCTGTACTCCACCTCCGCGAGAGGCGTAGTGCTTGATTCGACATCCACAGGTCGACGGGATAGTGTAGACACTGTGTTGTGTAATTAAAAATGAATTGGCCTCCAGGAGGTGTCCCACAGTGCTCCGCTGTGACCGCTCTGGAGAGCACTTTCAACTCCACTGCATGTCAGCCAGGTACACAGGAAACAGCCGCACCCCTGTTAAAGCCCCAGGAACTTTTGAATTTTCATTTCCTGTTTGATCAGCGTGGAGATCTTGCCAGCACTCAAGGCTGCAAACGTGGTAGATTTTCAAAGATATTCAGGCACCTGAAGATGCAGTTAGTTGCCTAGTGGAATTTTCAAAAGCATCTACGTGCCTAATCCTTTAAAAATCTGGCTCCAGGAGCCTACCTCCATCTTTAGACCCCTAAATGCCTTTGTAAATCTGTCCCCAAGTCTATGCGTTTTGGACCCACTCCTGTGAAGTGCTAAACATCCTCATCGCCCTTTGACTTCAATGGGGATTGAGGACACTCAACACTTCTTAGGTTAGGGCTCCTAGAATGCAGTGAAATCATCTGTCTGAAAAGTCTTCTTCAGTCTGCATTGCATTTCCTGGTATGACACAGCAGCTTTACACAGAGTAAGATCCTCGTATGTGTCTCCATACAGCATGCAATGTGACTCACCTGATCCCAGTTATTCATTGTCTGCCTGACTTTTCACCAACTTCCCTTCTCTAGGTGAACTTGATCAGCAAGTGAAGAAATGCTCTGTGTAACATTAACACAACCACCAGCTAGAATGGATTTTGGAGCATAGGTTAAGTGACTGCTCAAAAACCTGAATCAATGCCATGCAAGAGGGAGAAACTATGCCATTTCCATGAATTTCTTGTGCTTGATCAAATGGGTTGTACGTGCATACAAGATATACTGACAACTTATAAAATGTAAATACTATGTGCCAGGGAAGGGTTAGTGATCACAGCATCAGATTTGGAATAATTATACTTGCTGGAACCACAGGTTTAAATCTTAGCAGGATAAACTCAGCCCTTCATTCTTCTTAGGAAGACAAACTGCGTATCATGATGAGGTCTTAAAAAACAAATTCCTGTCTTTTCTGTGTAGACATTAACTATATGTGTGGTCTGGTCTGTCTCCCAAGATCTGTGAGAGTGAGGAGACAGACCAGTCCTCGCTTACAGACAGCCCCCCAACCTGAAGCAAATACTCACCAGCAACCACACACCACATAACAAAAACACTGACCCAGGAACCTATCCTTGCAACAAAGCCCAATGCCAACTCTGTCCACATATCTATTCAAGTGACACCATCATAGGACCTAATCACATCAGCCACGCCATTAGGGGCTTGTTCACCTGCACATCTACCCATGTGATATATGCCATCATGTGCCAGCAATGCCCCTCTGCCATGTACATTGGCCAAACTGGACAGTCTCTATGCAAAAGAATAAATGGACACAAATCTGACATGAGGAATCATAACATTCAAAAACCAGTAGGAGAACACTTTAACCTCTCTGGTCACTCAGTAACAGACTTAAAGGTGGCAATTTTGCAACAGAAAAGCTTCAAAAACAGACTCCAACGAGAAACTGCTGAACTAGAATTAATTTGCAAACTAGATACCATTAACTCAGGCTTGAATAGAGACTGGGAGTGGCTGGGTCATTACACAAATTAAATCTATTTCCCTATGTTAAGTATCCTCACACCTTGTCAACTGTCTGGAATGGGCCATCTTGATTATCACTACAAAAGTTTTTTTTCTCCTGCTGATAATAGCTCATCTTAATTAATTTGCCTCTTAGAGTTGGTTGGGCAACTTCCACCTTTTCATGTTCTCTGTATGTATATATATCTTCTTACTATATGTTCCATTCTGTGCATCTGATGAAGTAGGCTGTAGCCCACGAAAGCTTATGCTCAAATAAATTTGTTAGTCTCTAAGGTACCACAAGTTCTCCTATTGTTTTTGCAAAAGAGGCAGAGATCATCCAGTCTATAAGGAGAGGGAGGAAGTTCAGAGTGTAAGGGGAAGTGTGGAAGAAAAGTGTGGGAAAAGATACAAGTGAGACACTTAGATGAAGTTTGGGAGGAGCATACACAAAATGAAGAAGACGACGAGGAAATGAAAGCAAAGATGAGGGGAGCTGTGCAGGGTCTTAAAAGTGAGGTAAGAAGTTTGAAGGCTGAAAGAACAACAAAAAAAGTTGGGATTTGGCCGTGCTTTGAGCAGGGGGTTGGACTAGATGACCTCCTGAGGTCCCTTCCAACCCCGATAGTCTATGATTCTATGAACAATAACCGAGCTTAGGTCTGAGGATGGTGTTAAACTGTTTAAACATTTCATCAGCCTTAAAATGAATAAGTTATTATACAAGAAACAACCTCAGAGCAATCTCTCATATATCAGAGAATAACTGGAACACCGTTTAGCTTTGATGTCTGAACTAGTTGCCTGCCTCCCATCCCAAATCAGCAAGAGCCCTCCAAATATAGGGGGAGGAAAAATCTCTCTCCACGTTGGACTGGGCTTGACATATCTGTTTCTTGAAATATTTAGTCCAATAGGTCTAAACCCTGTCCAATGACTAAAAATAACATAATTCACTGAAAACGTAGAAAGTAAAAATTTAACTTCAGTCCCATGATCCCAGCTCCTCATTACTTAAATAACATGCCTGGGTAAAAAAGCTTAGAAAGCAGATCACCCATCTGACAGGGACTTGCCAGTGATACGAACAGCCGAGCTTTCAATAGGAAATGGCCAGCTGCCTGTCAGACCTGGTGAGTACCCTGGTTTTTTTTATCACATCCGATATTAATAATAGGAAGGATCTGTCTTCCACTTCCTACCTGCCACTGCCAATGCTGGAGAAGGTACTGCACATTTTCATTAAACAATCTTTAAAACAGTGTGATATAGTTATAAAGAGTACAACAAGAGGCTACCTAATGGTCTTTTTGGTAGTGATTACGATGGACAGAGCAAAAAAACTATTTTGGGGGCAATACCCCTTTAACAAAAATAGGGAGGTACTGTTGATAACGGATGATTACCTCAAGGTGCTGGGACAGTTAGAAGCACAGCAAGGGAGGAAGAAGAGGAAATACAGCAAAACAGCATTGTGGTAAGACACTTGTGCCTTTGCTTTCGCTCTGAGGGGCTCAGGAGGAGGCAACATGTCCTAAAAATACCCAAGTATAAATGAGAAAAAGCTGTATGTGAGCCTGCAAGGTGATGTGGGAAAGCAGGAGAAACCAAGCTCCATGAACAGTACAGAGATTGAACTGGTGTGTGAAAATTCATCTCAAAATGCATTAACACCCGTATGAGGACATTCTTCCTCCTCATTGAGAGAGGGGGAACTTCCCCTAGAGTTCAAAAATAATAATATAGACACAAAGAACCCATCACATTTATTTTAGAGTCTCATTATTTTCATAACAATCTCATGGGGGTTTTTAAAGCTCTGTTTTATAACTTTTGAAGTCCCATGCTGACATAATAAGGGTTATAGACTCCTAGAACCATAGGGTTAGAAGGGACCGCAAGGGTCATCTAGTCTAACCCTCTGCCAAGATGCAGGATTTGTCATGTCTAAACCATCCAAGACAGATGGCTATCCAGCCTGCTTTTGAAAACCTTCCATGAAGAACCTTCCACAACCTCCCTAGGCAGTTTGTTCCATTGTCCTACTGTTCTTACAGCTAGGAAGTTTTTCCTGAGATTTAATCTAAAGCTGCTATGCTGTAGTTTGAACCCATTGCCTCTTGTCCTGCCCTCTGTGGCAAGAGAGAACAACTTTTCTCCATCTTTTTTATGGCAGCCATTCAAGTATTTGAAGACCTCTATAATGTCCACCCTTAATCTCTTCTTTTCCTAAATAAACATACCAAGTTCCTTCAGCCTTTGCTCATATGGCTTGCACTCCATCCCTTCAATTATCTTTGTCACTTGCCTCTGGATCCTTTCCAGTTTCTCTACATCCTTTCTATACATTGGTGACTAAAACTGAACTCCAGCTGAGACTAATCAGTGCTGAATAGATCAGTACTATCACCTCCCATGACTTGCATGCTATGCTTTGGTTAATGCAATCTAAAACTGCATTTACTTTTTCTTTTTTTGCAACAGCATTGAATTGCTCACTCATGTTGAGGTTGTGATACACCACAACTCCCAGATCCTTTTCAGTTGTGCTGCTGCCAAGTCAGTTATCTCCCATTTTGCATTTGTTCATTTAGTTTTAATTCCCGAAGTGTAGCACCTTACATTTGTCTTTGCTGAATTTCATTTTGTTATCGATAGCCCAGTTCTTCACTTTATCAAGATCTCTCTGAATTTTAGCTCTATACTCCAAAGTGTTGGCAATCCCCCTAAGCTTTGTGTCATCTGAAAATTTGATCAGTATGTTCTCTAGTCCTACATCCAGGTTATTAATAAACTAAAGATGTTAAACAACACCGCACCCAGAACACATCCTTATGGAACCCCACTTGAGACCTCCCCCCAATCTGACATAATTCCATTAATAGTTCTCTTTATCTCCAGTTGTTAAACCAATTATGTATCCAGTTAATGGTAGTTGAGCCAAGTCCACATTTTTCCAGCTTACTTATCAAAATGTCATGTGGGACTGTGTCAAAAGCCTTGCTGAAGTCCAGGTATATTATGTCCACCACATTTCCCCTATCCACCAAACCAGTTACTCTGTCAAAAAGCGAAATCAAGCTGGTTTGCCAAGATTTGTTTGCCAAGTGTTTGCCACTGAAAAACACTGCTGGCTGCTAGTGATCACCCCTTCATTCTCCAGGTATTTGCAAATTGAATGTTTTATACATTGCTCTAGTAGCTTCCCAGGTATCGAAGTCAGGCTGACTGTTCTATAGTTCCCCAGCTCCTCCTTTTTCAAGATAGGCACTACATTAGCCCTTCCCCAGCTTCCGGGACCTCTCCTGCCATACATGAATTTGCAAACATTTGCAGAGATTTCTTCAGCTAATTCCTTCAGTGCCTGGGGTTGGATCCTTCCAGGCTGAGAGCAAAATACAATGAGGAGGTAAAATACAAAGGAAACCACATTAAATTTGTCAATAAACATAAAAAATAATGGGAGTTTGTTAGGACACAATATACTGTACTGATCTGAGAAGCACATAATAGTAAATACTAACAATTAGCTCTTACATAGTACTATTCATCCATAGAGCTAAAAAAAAGGTGACACTACTCAAGTGAGTTTAAGGAACCAGTGAAACCGCCAGTTAAAAGAAAGATTGTTAGATTTTCAGAATGAAAAAAATGCTGTCTGTCTTGTCTCTCATTGTGTGTGTGTAGAGAAAGACGGAGAGTTATAGTTCTAATTGTTAAAGTTATAGTTAGTTTACAGTTATCTTAGCTCTATGGTTGCATTGGGATGGCCAACAGAAGAAGGAGCACTTCTTTATTGTCTCCAGGTTGTTCCAGGAGCAAAGAGAAAGTATAGCACTGCCAACAGTCCTTCCCAAAGTATTGGGCAGAATGAAAACAAACTTGCCTGGGGTGTCAGGGTTCTCTCATGGCCCAGAGGTAGTGACAATCCGAAGACTAACAATTCTCTCAGGCCATGTCTATACTAGTGAGCACAGCTGTACTGATGCAACTGCAGCGCTGTAAGATCACTCATGTAGCCATTCTATGTCGATGGCAAAGAGCTCTCCTGTCGACATAAAAAAACCACCTCAATGAGTGGTGATAGCTAGATCAGCAGGAGAAGCTCTCCCGCCGACATAGCACTGTGCATACTACCACTTATGCCGGCAAAACTTCTGTCGCTCAGGGGGGATGTTTTTTCCACACCCCCGAGCAACATAAGTTTTGCCAACTTAAGTGGAAGTGTAGATATGGCCTCAGTGTAGTAAGCCTAATATGAAAAAAAATCTTCTTTAGCCAGTTCCTGAATTATTGTTTTGACAAAAATGGTAAAGAATAAAAGTTCTCCCTTTGTAGAAATAAAACAGGTAACATGGGATAAGAGGGGATGAAATTCTGCAGTTTCACACATCCCAGTATCATTAATAGGCATTTGGACAGCATATTTACATGTTCATTGACACATTGTCCTATCTATTGTCCTGAATGCAATGGTCCTTCCCATGTAGTGGATAGTAATGGGTCTTTCTTTGTCTTGTCTCTTTAGATGAGGAGACTCCAATGGATGTTGGTTTTCTCTGACCACTTGGCTGGGATAGGGGGCATCTTTGAATGGTTGATGGCACCCTTTTGGGCTGGAACCTTGCATAGTGTGAAAAGGTTTCTATAGCTAGAAGTGTCTGCAGTGAATAAGACATGGTTCTGGAAAGGGAGAGCTGTAGATACATGGATCTGACCATAAACTGAGGGTGTGTTTTATCATCTTTTTGTAGATTCAGTATCGGGGGCTATTTCAAATGATGCTTGTGCTGGGAATTGGTGGAACCCTTTTACCAGGTTTTCATCTTTCTGTGATCAACTACCCTTCCATGGTAAGCAAAGCCTTAATCAAAGACACCTCTTTGGTTGAATTTTCATGGGGCTGGGTCTTAGCTTGACGATGCTCCTTGTCCTTAAAATACTTCATTAAGTCTTTCCATTGAGACAGTTTCCAGCTCTTTCCATTCCCATTCTGTACTGTAAGAAAGAGTAGGATCAGAGTCTGGATAAAGGACAGAACTTCACTCCACAGATAGCATTTGAAAGGCTGAGGACATTGGGAAATGAGCACTATTCCCTGTGTAGTCTATTGCTGAACTGAGGGACTTAGGAAGAGGATTCTTGGTAAATCCCTCTCTGCTACTGTCTTCTTCATTTTGAAGTATCTGTATAGTCCCTTAGGTCACACTCCATGGAGTGGGTAGTAAGGGGTGTGTGTGAACTATAAACTTGATGAACATAAAGGGTATACATCAAGGTTAAGAAGTGGTGGTGTGGTTGAGGTTTCAACCCTCAAAACATCCTTTGGCCTTCCTCCGATTATCCCCATCACTCCCCTACACTCAAGAACACGGATATTTAAAAGGAATCCATAACAGGATCCGACATTTGAGTGTGGAAATTTACACATTTTTCAAGTCAAGTTTCAGTGGATGAGATTGTGCAGTAGCCTTTCCTCTCTCAACACTTGGATTCAAAGACTGTTTAGGTTATGCGTGAAAACAAGTTTGGTTATTGCATCATACAGTCATCAAAAACGTGGCACAATTTGCTGCAGTCTTTGTTTAAGAGAGAAGCCCTTGACTGTAATAATATTAATTAATTAATAATACCATCATGTCAAGGATTAGGTGTACTATCAGAATTTATTGGGGAAGCTCACATACTACTAGTCTCTTGTTTTTGTAAGCAATAAATTCAATCAAAATGTTAATTAAAAATAAACAGCATTTCTGACATCACTTAATTCTACTGCAGATGTTTATAATACTGCCAGTCTTTAGCACCACCCCATTATTCCTCCATTGTGAAATTAATATATAGCCATTCAAAACGGATTTTCAGAGCTACAGATTGGTAATAACAAGAAATGTGGGTATGTGGGCTCTTCCTAAACTTTTATTTGCAAGTAAGTCTCATGTTGTCATTCTTTAAATAGCAACTCTTTGTTGAAACCAAAACCAGCTTTAAATATAATGAAGTATGATTGTGTATAATGCATTGGAGTCATAATTACTGTTAATGAAAATCCCCTTTTCCTTCTCAGCACATTAAGAGGTTTATCAACAAAACCTGGCTGGAGCGATATGGCTCTCCCCTCCATCAGGAGACCATCACATTGCTGTGGTCCCTCATTGTGTCTATCTACTGTGTAGGGGGCCTACTGGGGTGTCTGTGTAGTGGATACCTGTTTGTGAAATATGGAAAGTACGTATCTTTTCTAAACAGCTCACTAATGAGGAATTGTAACCATGGAATCAGCTAACAAACCAGCTAAGCAGTTTGCCTGGGCTACCATTTAGTTAATTTAACCTTGAAAAACATTTTACTGAAAAGGGAACAAAAAGATTTTTAAATCAATAAAAACAAAAACCGTTTAAGTTCCTACATTATGAAAGGCTAAAACTTTGTCTCATTGAAGTCAATTGCAAAACTACAAGGGACTAGGTCTGAGCGCTAACTGAATATAGGCTAAATCACCCCTGTTTTTCACCAGCTTCAGTCTGTGTGAAGCAGGGTGCAGGGCCCCCAGCAGTATAAAATCCATGGAGAGGTTGCAGCTGCACAAGTCTGCAGTGCTGCTCGCTGTGAAGAGTGTGTGGCCGGGTCAGTCAGGAGATGAATTAATTTAGTTCCTCCCTGTTGCAGTCTCCACAAGCAAAACAACTAGAGAGCCTCTTGTGGAAAGTGAAGGTGCCTTCCCTTGGTAGAACCCCTGAGAGGAAGCGGACTTAAAATTACAAAGATAGAGATGGATATAGATACACAGACACACACACTAACAAAATATTTGAAAATAATTTCTCCATTTACTTACCTACCAGGGCTAAATTCATGATTCTGTATTCCCTGCAGTAGGAAATATACCAGCTGCAGACCCCTTTCAACAAACCGCAGATGTGCCCAATAGTATCTGCTTCCCAGATGCTAGTTCCCTACCTCATCTCTTTGTATCTCTGCTTCTTCCTCTTCCCCCATCCCAGGTCTCAGCTTTTGGTCCACTTCACACTCTCACACTAGATGCTTCCACTCAACCTTTCTTCCTGCTACTGGTTCCCTCTCCAACCAACTCCCTTGAACACACACCTCCACTTGACCCTCCCCAACCTATCTTTTCTGCCACTATCCTAGATTTATCTCCACTTTCAGCTGCCAGAAAGTCTCTATAAAATCCAGACCAAGTTGCCCTACCCAATCTCCAAGCCTTCAGAACACAAAGTTTTCAAGTGTCCTTAAACAAGAAATCAGAGTTCCAAAGGTTAACAAGCTGTCTCATCCCTTAAAGATACACAAACACATTCGATTATGGTTGATTGTATATACAATTTCTTTCCAACAAGCTGGGAGGAGGGGCTAAACATTATTTTAATATCTGTCCAATAGAATTGCCACTGAAAAACACTCTTTCTTGGGGAAATATAGGATAGTGAATGTGGGAATTCTTAAAGACTCTGCTGATGAAAGTGAAAAAACCAGATAGAATGTTATTATAAGAATAAATAAGCATATGTAAATTAGACTGATAAAAATACACAATTGTTACTGTTTCCTTATTGTTCTTTTCATAATTATGTATTATTCATTTCATAATTATTCAATGTAACATGTAAACATATATCTTTTCACTGAAATTTTATTTGAGCTCCAGTCTCAAGAGATTCTCTAGTATGCAAATATTTATTTCCTGGGACAACAGCTGTAAAATATTGCCCACAGGTAGAAAGATATTTTCTGAGGTTGTGATAGATTGCCTGAAGCAGAAGGCTTTTTGTTTTTAATTGCCTGGGTACTTTAAAAAAACCTTTCAAGTTCTTGCCCCTATGAATATATTTAGTGCTTCAGAAAATGTAAACAAAGCTCACTTCTCTTCTGCTCCTCTAAAGAGAGAATGAAACTCTAATTCTCTCTTGTCAGGACCTTTTAATTTGGCTTTTACAAAGATGACTTTTTCCTTCTATGTTTTGGGATAGGTGTAATATTTTTGATGGGATGTAGGATCCTAGAAAGGGAGCAATGAATACTGTTTAACTATTTTCTCTCAGCACTTCTCTCTTCAGGAATCCACTATAACCTCCGTGGAGTGCTCCCCTTTGGTGTCTCTCATGTCACTACATAACAGAAATTGCTACACCCCAAAGCATTGGTTTTTAAGAGCAGCCATGGCTTGGTCTGTACATTCACTGGATAACAGGAGTCCATTTGTTCAAAGTGACAGAGGAGATATTTGTGGGAAAACCTGATTCACATCTGTATTTCATTTGCTGCTACAGAAAGAAATGTCTGTTGTGCAACAATATGCTCATAATGGTAACTGCCTTGCACATGGGCTTCAGTAAGACCGCCAAGTCTTTTGAGATGATTCTGATTGGACGCTTCCTCTATGGCATCAGTGCAGGTAGGACCTCATGCTACTGTATGTACACAAGTTATTCTCTTGGGAGAACATAGGGACCACTCCCTCTCAGAGCTCCTCAGGGAGCACAGCACCCCAGGTGGAGCAGGAAGGATTAGGGAGGAGGTGGGGGCCATTCCACATCCAGCATCAGAGGAAGCAGGCTGCACACATCTATAGGATGGTGCAGCTCAAGCAGTCCTCCTGCATATTAAGCCAGCTGGGGAGGGATTGTACAATAATAAATTATAGCAAATCACCATCTACTTCCACAAGGACTCAACTGAAATTGGTAATCCGAATAGTGATTTATTAAATGTGTTGTTTTAGAAGATGTAATTTTCCAGTTTGACTACTTATTGTAGATGATACTTAAGAAACAATTCAAAAAAGGAGAGTGCTACAGTTTGGCAGAATATGATTTGGAAAAAAAGGTAATTTTTCTTTCTATAAATATAACTTTCCTATTTCTTCTCCTCATTCAAGGTGTATGTATGAATGCACATGGTCAATACCTAGGAGAAATTTCACCGAAGAAGCTGCGTGGATTTGCAAACACCAGTGCTCTTGTGTTTTTGACACTAGGAAAAGTTTTAGGACAAATTATGGGATTAAGGTACCTGTCTATTTTACATACGTACATGGCCTCATCACCACAGTAGGTGAGCACACCGCAATCTTTCAGGGATTTGGAGCGGAGCCCGGAGCTGGAGCGCGGAGCAGCTCTGGAGCAGTGGAGCTGCAGGTTTTTGCCTGGAGCTGGAGCGGAGCCAGAGCACACTCCAAAGCCCTGCAATCTTTAATATACTTATCCTCACAATCCACCTGTGAGATAGATAAGTCTATAATCCCCATTTTTAAAATGGGGAACTGAGGCACAGAGAGGCTAAGTGACTTGCCCACCATCACAGAGGAACTCTGTGTCAAAGCACAGAATCAAAAACTTGTCTCCCAAGTCCTAGGCTACTACCTTTCTCCAGGTAGAATATATGTACTTATCTATGGACCAAGCAGCCTAAATATTTTTTCTTTTCATCCATTTTTCCCATTGTCTGTGCATATTGTGTCAGTTTCTCTACTTATCACACAAAAAAGAAGTTGCTAAAGTTACTAATAAATAATTGTATATAGTTGTAACTCATGAATATTGAGGATCTGAATTCTTTAGTCTTATGTAGAATTGCAGCATTGGTCTCGATAGTAGTTGCATGGATTAAAATCCACTGAATTTTTATTTTTTAATAATGGGAAAAACCTCAGAACAAACTATAGAACTAAGGTACTTACTTAGCTATTTTCCTTTCCAGTTATCCAAATTTTCTTTCTTTCAATTTATCTTCTCCATTTCCATCTGTATATAGCATCTGTTGGTCCACTTTTTGCTCCAGGAAACAGTTATTTAATTTTATTTTATTAAACCATAAATATATTTTATATGCTTTCTACAGAGAGTTTTTAGGAACTGAATCCTTGTGGCCTTTGCTGTTAGCCGTATGTGGAATTGCAGCATTTGTCCAGCTGGTCTCTTTGCCATTCTTCCCTGAGTCCCCACCCTACCTTTTGATACAAAAGGAAGACTCTGAAGGTTGTTTGAAAGGTAAAATGGGACAAGCCTTTCTCCAAATCTCTGATTTGTTATATGATAGCCATTAGGGTGACCAGTGTGAAAAATCAGGACGGGGGTGGGGGGTAATAGGCATGTATGTATGATGAAGCCCCAAATATCGGGACTGTCCCTATAAAATCGGGACATCTGGTCACTCTAATAGCCATTGAAGGGGTGGGCCTATTAGATGGAACCAAGTTTCCCATCATCCACCAATTATATTTCTTAAGAATTCTAATCAACAAGGATCTTGTACTGATATTGATCTAGATCTAAATTAGTGTAGACAAAAATTACTAATCTGCAGTAATTCAAGATCACCCTCTAAAATATTACTGTATTACACAAACAAGAGATAGACATCTACCAGCTAATAGCAGTGTGTAATAGTGTGTTCCATTAAGCAATATCTGATTGATTTCTTCAATCAGTGACTGATGGATCAATAGATGGACTGAATTATGAATGATTAATGAATAATCTAATCACTAATTCATTAGCCAATTGAATAATGGAGATGAGTGGATGGATCAGCTGATGGATAGGTCTGCAAGGCACTACAGTGTTATAAATAAAAAACAATACTACTAATAATTATGTTTTGCTATTTTTCTTCTATAGCCATGAAGCAGCTCTGGGGTGAAGGGGATCATCAAGCAGAGTTTGATGACATGATGAAGGAGAAGGCAGCAATGAAAAGCATCAAAACCATGACTGTCCTGGAAGTGATGAAAGAACCAGCCTTGCGTTGGCAGTTGTGTATAATAATTCTCCTTATGATGAGTATACAGCTTTGTGGCTTGAATGCAGTTGAGTATTCCTCAATTCCAACCTCAGAACTGTTATTAGGTAGCGCTGAGAACATTACAGAGCCACAGTTCCTACTTATTACTTCCTCTTGATCCTCTTTTCTCCTCGTCATAGATAGTTCACTGCAGTAAGTTGTGTGGTAACATTCACTGACGTTAACAGTACCGTGCTTCTCAGCACTCTAAAGTGAACACATGCCTGTGTATATAATAGGTCCAGCACAGTGGATGTTAATGTTCCCTGAAAGGGTATTGTCCCATTGATTTCATTTCTGTTCTCACTAGAAGCTCTTTCTCTAGGACAGATGGCTGTACAAGCTCACTCTCTCCGTCTTGGACCTTGAGAACTCTTTGTACAGATTTGGGTCTCCGTTTTCCTTAAGTTCCTGTTCCTTCATTTGTGTGGTATCAAGGGATCTCCTTCTACAAGCCTCTGCCAAACCAGACAGCAAGGGCCCTAAGAACTTTTCTCTTTCTCGTCTCCTTCGCCCAATACCATTCTTCTTTTGGCTCCAACCAGCTCCTTCTCCCAATTCTCTTATTTACTCCCTCCTTTCTCCTAACACAATGCTTCTTTAAGCTCCATTCTTTTCTTGACCCTCAAAACCCTTTTGTTAATCCCTAATAGACCCTCGAATTTCAGATTTCAAACAGCTGCCTCAGCTCCTCTTTCTTTGTCCAAATAGAATCCAGGCCCCTCTGTTTCCTCTTCTGACCCCCCAATAAAAACCCACTTGGTGATAATGTACTGGTGAAGGATCGATATCTGAATGCTGCTGCACAAGCACACCTCACATACACCTCTACCCCAATATAACGCTGTCCTCGGGAGCCAAAAAATCTTACCGTGTTATAGGTGAAACCGTGTTATATCGAACTTGCTTTGATCCGCCGGAATGCGCAGTCCCGCCCCCCCAGAGCGCTGCTTTACCGTGTTAGATCCGAATTCGTGTAATATCAGGTCGCGTTATATCAGGGTAGAGGTGTACCTTGATTACACTTGATTGTTAAAATTCCTTTTCACTGCATTTTCCAGATCTACTTTTATACCTTTGAAGTGTTCCGCACAGCCAGGTTGGATGAAGACCTTATTCCATATATAGCATTAGGAGTTGGGATCTGTGAATTCTTCTCGAACATCCTGTGTGTAAGTCAGACCTGACTTGGGTTTGGAGGGTAAAGGGAAATGTGTTTTGAGCCAGTTCCTTCTTAAAACAAACTGCTTTCTATACATGAACTGAAGAATCTTTTTGTGTCACCACTACCCCACCATATGAAACTGTGAAAGACAACATAAACCCTGCAACAGGAAGGGGCTAAGGAGTTTCTCTGGGCTGAAGTGGCCCCACCTCACCACACCTGCAAGTCTTTTTGAGACTTGGAAGAGAAGTTTAAGATGGGGGAAGCTCAGCTCAGGGCATGTCTACACGACAGTGGCACAGCTACGTCACTGCAGCTGTGTTGCTATAGTGCCACAATGTAGATGCTTCCTACATCGACAGAAGTTTTTCCGTCAATATAGTTAATCCATCTCTCCAAGAGATGGTAGCTAGGTCAACAGAAGAATTTGTCCATCGAACTAGCAGTGGCTACACCAGGAGTTAGGTTGACCTAACTACAGCACTCAGGGGACACAATTTTTCAAAGCCCTGAGCAACATAGCTAGGTCGATTTAATTTTTAAGTGTAGACCAGACCTCACTGGTGGGCAGCTCTGAGAAGAGCAGAGTGTTGAGCTTCCTAGCTCCCAGGGAGAGGCCTGGCAGAGACCAGAATCTACACCCTTGCCTAAAAGAACGCCCAAGTCCGCAGAGGCAAAGGGGGCTGTCATCTATCTATTCTGCTGGTGAACCAGCCGATGTTGAGCTACGCTACGGCCTGCCCAAGGCCCTTCTGAAGGAAGAGAGGCCAGTGGCCAAATGGGACTGTCTGCATATTTCTTTTTCCTTTGTTTACTTTGCTGCTCCTAAGTTGTTTGTTTGTTCCCTGGGTCTCTGAAAGGGGTAAGCTTCCAGACAACTTGGCTGGAGGGCTGAGAATCCATCTCCTTCAGAATGCTAATGAGTGCCTCCACTTGAGTGACTGAACCCGGACAAATGTATACAATTCCGTCAACACCCCAATGGGATGCTGGTGAAAGATTAGAACCCTGACACCTCCCCATTACCCCCCAGATTACTTCCCATCTTTTTCGGGGGGAGGGGAGGGAGTGTCATGATCCACAATTTCTTTTAAAAATCAAGACTTATGGTTATTTTTCAATGGAGTTTCTATCATGCTCCCATTGATAATAATGTTTATATACAGGTAATAGCCGTGAGAGAGATCAGATATAGCAGAAGAAGTGGGAAAGGCAGAAGGGAACAATGCCACTTTATGTCAAGATAGTGGCAGACTGCAGCAGCTACGTGAAATGGTCGATTCACTTTTGAAAATCTGACTTTTAGGGTGTAATTTGGCAATTTTACACATAACACCCAGAAAATCTATGTGATGGTCTGTCAGATATAGAGGCTGTCTGCAACCTCGGGATATAACCTCATGGTAACTCATTAACTAAATAGGGTGTAGGTGAGTCATTCCTTGAATGAGAAATATCTAGGGAAAATGCCACAGTGCTGTAGAAAGGGATGTGGTTCAGTAGGTGGCACTCAGAGTCAGTACTGATCAAATGGCACAGCATGGTGACTCACTATACTGTTGGAGATATGCTGCCATCCTCTAAATGAGATGTAACATGGAACCCCCGAACAGCTGTGGTACAAAAATCCCTATGACATTTTTTGCAAGGGAAAGGATGTTAACTGTGGTATTCACTCTGCCTACCAGAGTTCCTCTGAAATTAGAGTATCCACAGAACTTCAGCCTCAAATCTGCTTCATCCATCTTTGCATAGATCCTTGGGATCCATTTACAACCATGGCCATAATATACTAATTTCACCTTTATCAACGACACGAGGGAAGGAACTAACACAGCTGAGAGAGAACTGTATAAAACGTATGATTTGTAATGTTTGTTTTTAAACACATGTAAAAAGAGGCATGCATGTCTATTTTAAGAGAATTTGCAGTGAAGGCCATTACGGTTGCTATAGTGGAAATGCACAAGCCAAGTTCAGACTCTGCATAGGATACTAAAACAAGGCTACAGAGAGCTGGCATATTAACATCTAATTAAATAGATGGGACCACAAGTAAAGTAGAATAATATCTCCGTGGTTCTAAATGAAATACATTCAAATGAAAGAGTTTGACTTACTAGGAAAGTGAGGGGCTGAGGGAAGCAGAATCATTCCAGAAATACAAGCTGTCCTTTCTGGCCCCAAAGAGCAGCCTCCATTTTAACCGCTGCTCCGAAACGCCCACAGAGTTCATCAGGCTAGCACCCAGCAGTGCTTTGCTTGATCACAGGGCTAACAGACGTTTCACGATTACACCTATTTCTGTACTCCTGAGAGAAAAGGAATGAAGGAGACAGCAAGAGAGAATGAAACCCAAATTCCCTTGGGGAGTGGAGGTTGGAATTTGCCATGTTTCCAGTAATGTCAATGTGTTTTCTGATCCTCAGAGCTCCATCATTGACCGGTTTGGCAGGCGGATGCTGTTATGGGGTGGTTATGGGTTGATGGCAGGGATGCTGGTATTCCTAGTAACAGCTCTCTCACTGCAGGTAAGGAAGCTTTTCTTTTTGAGGTGCCCTGTTCCCACTTCCACGAAACTGCTGTTTATGTTATTTTCAAATTAAGCCTGATCTCCATGGTGCCATTTGGTGGGAGACTCACAGTCAGCCTTAGTTTTGCACTCTAACAAATGCAGGGCTGAATGTTACGTGAATACTCATGGCTCCTTCTATGAGGCCTTCAACCTTGTCCTCACTGGAGGGGTCTCTGTGCTGCCTCCTCCTAAACCAGCATTATCCGCATTCCAGCTGCCAGAGTAACTGTCCCACGAGCAAGGTGCCCTGATCTAGTCTTTCTCCAATCTTCTTACTACCTAACCCCTCACACACCAGTCTCCAGTGGGTGTATCTTGCCTTGCTGTTGTCAAAATCTTTGCAATGAGCATTCCTTCTGTCTCCTTTCTCATTCACCAGCACCTCTCACGCTCCTCTCCACTTACAAGTGGCTGTGACAGCTGCCCAATGATCATCTCAGCTGCTGAAAATCTCTTTTCCCCCCAATGCAAAGCATCCACACCGTTTTAAGCTCCTGAATCTCTTTTGCTACCCTGGTCTCTGGCAAAAAAAATGGCCCACTGCCACTTCCCTCAGCTGCTAAACTCTCCTCCATCCCACCCCTTGATACAAGTGATTTTACTCCCCATATATAAAACAGACCCTTGACAATCACTTTTCCAGATAGTAGAAAGTAATGAGCATGTTATTCTACCACCATATTAATTCCCCTTTTCTCTCCTCACTGCTTTCTGTCTAGAATCAGTTCTCCTGGATGGCCTACTGCAGTGTTATTCTCATATTCTTGTTCACTATCTCCTATGGAATTGGACCATGTGAGTACATAAAGTTAGGTGATGACAGGAAACCTCTGGATCATACTATATGAGCACATTCATATGGGTGGGTATATGGAAATGGAACTAGACTTTGTAAATACATCTTCATAGAGAAGAGAGTGAAGCAGAATCCTACAACATCCTCAACTCACAAGCAAAACCCCAGCTCCATTCAGGATTGTTAACTGATGGCATGTTCAGTTCCTTCTCTTAGCATCCCTTTATCCTTTCTTAATTTCAATCTGAATCAGATACAATGGCAATGCCAGAACCAGCTTACAACTCCCTGCTAGGATTTTGGTCCTCGCTTGGGACCAAAGCTAATTCTAGGTCCCTGACAAATGGCGACATTTTGTTATTGGAACCTCAGATATAAAATATCAGTATTGTATGTCACTGATTTTTATTCGGGTTTTCATGTCATAGCCATAACCATGGTGTATGAGTGTCTTGACAACCTGTCTTGGTACTAGCCCCCAGTAGAAGCAGGAACTCTGTACATATGCCAAGCGCTGGGCACAAATACTCACTCTCCGGGGTTCTGCTTGATCAAATATAGCTCCTAAATATGAATTGTATCAATTTGCATTTTTTCGTTTTGGGGAAAAGAGGTGACCAAAGTTCCTACTGGAAAACCCCACATAAATGTCTTCATTACTTTTTCATGTTGCTTCTTCAGCTGGGGCAGTCATGTCTGTCCTGATGGAAATCTTCAACCAGTCAGCCCGATCATCTGCCTTTGTGATTGCTGGGACCATTAGCTGGATGGGCCTCATTGTAATTGGGATGATATTCCCCTTCATTGTGGTAATTCAATTTGGATTTCTTCTTCAATGCTCCCAATTTAAACCACCTTTTATGGCTGTCCTAGGCAGCAAGGCACAGCAAGTACATTACAATGCCATGTAGGTGATCAATGTTCTGAACGCACCTCATAGTCCCTGTTCTGCGGAGACCAGCTGTGTAGCAGAGGTGGTATACATAGTCTTGAGGTGAAGGGTGTGAGCTGGCCCAATCGTCCACCACCCTCTGCTGTCTTATACATATATTAAAAATGTAAAGAAACATTTCTTCTTTAGACTGAAATTTTTTCTCATTCTTGAGAAGCAAAGCAACCTTCAAGGATCTAAGAGAGTAAGTGTCAGAAGAGGATTTGTTCATCTTTTTCTCTTTTATTTTTGTCTTCAGGAGGCCCTCGGCCCCTTCTGCTTCCTCATCTTTGTGGGCGTTCTTGTCATCTCAGGGATTTTTTTCTACCTGTTCCTTCCAGAGACAAAAGGGAAGTCAATCATGGAAATCACAGAGGAGTTCAGTACAATACATTTTGGGAAGAAACTTCTACTGACTGCGGGGAAGAATTCCCCTGTGGAACACACCTTCTGCACCAAGTTCTGACTGGCCAGCAGAGTCAGATTTCATTGACACAATGCACTGTCAAGATCAGATTGGAAGCTGAATCTAAAACAGACTCTTTTTTAATAAAATCTTATTTGAAAAATAATTCACATCTATCTTACCTCTTATTCCGAGCAGTCCCGTTTTATATTTGGGTCTTTGTTTTTCATGCTCACAGCAGTATCTTCACACATGGTGCCCTTCTCCTAATACCACTCTGTGTCAGGAGGGTTTTAGTAATTAACAGAGACACTTCCCAGAACTGGAAGTTATGAGCACTCAACCATAACTAAACTTGTCAGTTTTATTGGAAGTCCCCTTCCGCTGCAACCATTGCAAAGAAATGGGACTTAAAAGTATGTGTGTTAATTTGTCAAATGAATCTCTATATAGTTATGAGGGAGAGGACAAACCGTAAAAACACCTCTTCAAACAAGCTGCTGATCATCTGTTTACAATACACAGCACTGCAAACAGCCTAACTACTATTTTTCCTGTCTAAAAGGAACTGCAACCAATGAAAGACAGCCAGGACAAAAATTAAGTACAATTGTATAAAAAAACCTCAGCCTTGTTGGGTCAAGATGAAAGGAACATCATAGGACTGAGAAAGTCTTGGCCTACATCACAGAGGTTTAACAGCTCAGGATGAGAAACAGGGCTTGGGATATGGTAGAACATTTTAACTGCATATTGAAAAAATCAATTAGCCAGATGTTGGTTTAGGACAAATGATTCCTTACAAAGGCACATCTGCAGCGTACAGCTCTCCTGTAATACCCAGGTACATACAAGTGGGTGCAAGACTCAATTGCCATTACATTTACTGTTTTCCTGCCACATCTACCTTCTAATAGGATGACTGTAGTTTATGTTTCCATATTTTGCCACAAGTTACAAATGGCATGTCACACATCCATATAGCAAAGTGCACAATCACTTCAGGAAAAATATAAATATAAACAGAAAATCTAATTCCTAAACTATCACAAAAGAGGTCTAGACCTCCACAACTCTCTCATCCTTGGCTCAACTTGCAATACTATATTCCATCTGCTTGAAGGGTTACATGGGCAGCCTTTAGTTCTTTGCTTTTATTTCAGTTCCGTCAGAGACAGATCTGACCACAGTGATCCAACTGTTTGTGACCAACAGGCATGATTATTGCAATTCATTACATCTAGGAATGAAACCACGTCATGAAAAACCTCTATATAATACAAAACTCAGCAACCTGTCTGCTTAGTAACATAGGTAACCATAAACACAGTCACACTAGTGCTCCAGTCTCAGCTCTGGCTTCTCATTGAGAAGAGAGTCAAGTTCATGGTCTTCACCCTGATATTGAAAACCCACTCTTTGATTGTCTTGGCCTACGTGAAAGATCAGCTCTCCCTGTAGGACTGTGACCTCCCATGACAGCTATATTCCAGTGGAACAATGAAAATGTTCACTAATGGGTGGAGGCTTGTGAACTTGGGAGATAGAACTTTCATAGGAGATGAACCTAAACTAGGAAATTCACTCCCATGAGAGCTAGGAATGACCATCAATGCCCTCACCACCTTCAGAACTAAATTTAAAACTCATTTCTTCAATCCAATTTTCCCTCAGTAAGTTCTTTGTATACATGCAACAACTCTATCACAGAAACAAAGAAAAAACATTTAAAGCCCTATAAACTAATCAAGAAGCCACAGTGTGGCAAGGAGAGAGATTGTTGCCGTAATGTCTATATTTAAGTACTTGGAGGGTGATCCGATACTACAGTGATGAGGGCAACAGACAGGGAAACAAAGAGAGAAAAAAAAAAGATACTGTCTGAATGTACTGTGTTTTGGACGATGTATAATTCCAATTAAATGCTAAATACTAACGACTGTCACAAAGGGGCCTGATTTTCAGAGATGCTGAACACCCATTGGTTTCAACTGGGGTTGTGGGTACTCGACTCTTCTGAAGGACTATAGAACATACCAATAATCACTATGTCTGATAGATTGTTTCATTTGATGACATGGCAAAAGAGCTATGACAACTCACACAAGCTGGGGGTCTGCTCCTCAGTCTTCATTTTTTGTGGACACAATATGCACCAGCGTGTTTTGTGCCTACAAATAAATCAAAGGCCCATATATTTGTGCTTACAAATCAGGGAATTATGTGTCCAGCTGCTTATATTTGAGCTGGCATCTTATTTATAGCCACAAAAATGTGGGAAATTTGCACTAAAAAAAAAAAAAAGTCAGGTAGGGCTAAGGTCCATTGAAAACGTGGACTTTTATCCTGTATTTGACCACAGACATGGAAGCTGGATACCTTGATTTTGGGATAGCTCCATAAGAGATACATTTTCCTTCCTATCCCGCCTGCAGCATCTCCAATAAAAATTGGCATAATTCTCATAAATATTTGCTTGTTAGTCATCATCTTTCTACTTTGACATATAACAAAAGTTTATTCCCATATTTACTGTAATAAAATGATATACGTATTCCAGAAATGATGCCTTTTAAAATTATGCTGGTTATGATTCTCTCCAGATCTATGGAGTCATTTGTCTTTCATAGCCCAATCTGAAGAGATTGGAAAAGAAGTGACATGGATTTCACTTTGGAATTTATTTTGGATATTTACTAAAAACTTGGGCTGTTGATTAATCGCAGTTAACTCATGCGATTAACTAAAAAAAATTAATCGCGATTAAAAAATCAATTGTGATTAATTGCACTGTTAAACAATAGAATACCAATGGAAATGTATTAAATATTTTTAGATGTTTTTCTACATTTTCAAATATATTGATTTCTATTACAACACAGAATACAAAGTGTACAGTGCTCACTTTATATTATTATTTTTGATTACAAATATTTGCACTGTAAAAATGATAAACAAAAGAAATGATATTTTTTCAGCTCACCTCATACAAGTACTGTAGTGCAATCTCTTTATCGTGAAAGTGTAACTTACAATTGTAGATTTTTTTTTGTTACATAACTGCACGCAAAGACTAAACAATGTAAAACTTTAGAGCCTATAAGTCCACTCAGTCCTACTTCTCATTCAGCCAATCTCTAAGACAAACAAGTTTATTTACATTTGCAGGAGATACTACTGCCTGCTTCTTATTTACAATGTCACCTGAAAGTGAGAACAGACATTCCGATGGCACTTTTGTTACTGGCGTTCAGGGCCGGCTCTAGGCACCAGCAAAGCAAGCAGGTGCTTGGGGCGGCACATTTGCAGGGGCGCAAGAATCCAGCATAGGAGCTGAGAACCAACAGGGGGCCCTGGGAGCTGTAGTTCCTTGGTTAGCTCCCTGCCTATAGAGCCAGCCCTGGAGCAGGGAAAGAACTACATTTCCCAGCATTCCCTCAGCCACTAGCAACAGGAAAGGGAGGGGGAAGGAGTATGGAACTGAAACCTGCAGCTTGCTGAGAATGGTAGGGACAGAGCAAGCTCTAGGTTTTTTGCCACCCCCCACCCCGGTCCTGGGCTCCCCCCGCACCACTGTATTGCCCCAGCCCTGGACTCTCCTCGCCCACACCCCCTGCCGCCCCAGCTCTGGCCCACACCCGCACCCCCTGCCGCCCCAGCCCTGGGCTCTTCCCCC
>NW_020665141.1:201632-202435 GCF_002925995.2 Terrapene triunguis
CCTGCCGCCCCAGCCCTGGGCTCTTCCCCCCCACACCCGCACCTCCTGCCGCCCCAGCCCTAGGCTGTCCCCCAAAGAAAGAATTGGGTGGACTAAATGGACAGTGCACCTCTCTATCTGAAGCCTAGCAAGGGAGGTACGTGGATCCCACTAGAATTTAAAATGAAAAGTAAGGGAGAGGAGGCTCTACTAGACTGGGCAGCTTTAGATACAGTACCAGGCACATAGTAGGATTTACACTTCTGAGCCATGGAAGCAGCAATTGACTTTTCTTTTCCAGATTTAGCTAATATTCAGAAAGGGAATCTAGCACCTGCCTTCCAGATTTGAACACCCTCAAAATTCAGGAGTGCTCAAGCTCAATTTGGGCAGCTGTTACTTCATTTCCCCCAAATCAAATATACTGATCCACTGTAACTTGCTGTAGACAAAGTAGAATAAATTGAGCAAGAAATGCTTCCCAGTGGTTATTAGGACTGGAATTGCTATTTTCAACAGCCATTGCCTTTTTTTTGTTTGTTTGTTTAAAAGGAAGACGGTGATATTGCATTGGCAAATTCCCCATAGAAAGAAAGAATGGAACAAAAGAATAATAAAGGCACCTCAACTTTTCCTCATTTATGTAGGACAGTCTTATAATATGCATCCAGATATCCTCCAGTTCTGTAACCATATGGGAACCAATCCTGTCTGTGTTCTGTGCACATCCAAAATTCCTGCTGAATGACCCGCCCTGGGAGCGAGTTACCAGTGACCCAGGGCTGGGGCGGCAGGAGGGTGCAGTGGGGGGGGGGGGGGGGGGG
>NW_020665141.1:202535-204546 GCF_002925995.2 Terrapene triunguis
CCCAGGGCTGGGGTGGGGGGCAGCCAAAATTTTTTTTGCTTGGGGCAGCAAAAAACCTAGAGCCGGCCCTGCTGGCGTTGCAAGGTATTTACATGCCAGATATGCTAAACATTTGTATGCCCCTTCATGCTTTGGACACCATTCCAAAGGACATGCTTACATGCTGATTATGCTCGTTAAAAAAATAATGCATTAATTAAATTTGTGACTGAACTCCTTGGGGGAGAATTGTATGTCTCCTGTTCTGTTTTACCCACATTCTGCCATATATTTCATGTTATATGAGTCACGGATGATGACCCAGCACATGTTCATTTTAGGAACACTTTCACAGCAGATCTGACAAAACGCAAAGAAGGTACCAATCTGAGATTTCTAAAACTAGCTACAGCACTTGACCCAAGGTTTTAAGAATCTGAAGTCCTGACAAAATCTGAGAGGGACGAGGTGTGGAGTATGCTTTCAGAAGTCTTAAAAGAACACCACTCAGATGCGGAAACTACAGAACCCAAACCACCAAAAAAGAAAATCAACCTTCTGCTGGAGGTATCTGACTCAGATGATGAAAATGAACATGCGTGGGTCCGCTCTGCTTTGGATCGTTATCAAGCAGAACCCGTCATCAGCTTGGACGCATGTCCTCTGGAATGGTGGTTGAAGCATGAAGGGACATATGAATCTTTAGCGCATCTGGCACGTAAATATCTTGTGACGCCAGCTACAACAGCGCCATGCAAATGCCTGTTCTCACTTTCAGGTGACATTGTAAACAAGAAGCGGGCAGCATTATCTCCTTCAAATTGCAACCAAACTTGTTTGTCCGAGTGACTGACTGAACAAGAAGTAGGACTGAGTGGACATGTAGGCTCCAAAGTTTTACATTATTTTATTTTTGAATGCAGTTTTTTTTGTACATAATTCTACATCTGTAAGTTCAACTTTCATGATAAGGAGATTGAACTACAGTACTTGTATTCGGTGAATTGAAAAATACTATATCTTTTCTTTTTTACAGTGCAAATATTTGTAATCAAAAATAAATATAAGTGAACACTGTACACATTATATTCTGTGTTGTAATTGAAATCAATATATTTGAAAATCTAGAAAACATCCAAAAATATTTAAATAAATGGTATTCTATTATTGTTTAACAGCACGATTAATCATGAGATTAATCACGATTAATTTTTTAAATCACTTGACAGCCCTACTAAAAACATAAATTGCTGGCCACTAAATAAATTACCAAAACTGTAAAAAAAAACTATTAATGTTTCCAAAAAAAATTTAGTGACTGAGGCCTGTCCCCAAAATAATATTTTTCAGAGTGAAATCTGTGGGCAAGGAAAAAAGATGTTTAAAAACTGAATGGTGCAATTGAAGTTTTTCAGTAGAAATTCTTGTTTTAAAACTCATACTGCCAAATCCCTGATTGATAATCACTTGCTTAAAATGCCAATAAGCTGCACTACAGTAATGAGGTTTGTACATAAGGCAGGCTTTTGACTCTGTTCCTCTATAACTATACCGCAAAACACACCACTGAGACAGCACATCATCGGGGTGAGAATGGATTCAGATTCACTTCACAATTTATTATTTCAGAAAGTGAAAAGCAGCAATAGAGCCCAGAGGAACAGGGGAGGGACGTGCACCGTAAAAGGTATAACAACAATAAGCCCAGTTACACACTGGATTTCTTGAGGGCTAGGTACAAAAATGAAGTCTGTATGGTCAGGATGCAGCAAAAATATCAGCCTCAAGAATCCCTTTCTCCCCAGTTAGTATGTATTGAATGTCATGGTATGACACAGCAGTTTTATGTTGAGTCAGAACCTGTTTTGTGCCTCCTACAGATGACCCACCTGATCCCAGTTACTTATTTCATGCTCCTGACTTTTTACCTACTTCTCTTACACAGAGAAATGTTCTGTGTAACATTAACAGAATCACCAGTTAGAATGGATTTTGGAGCATAGGTTAAGGGCCTGATCCAACTCCTGTTAAA
>NW_020665141.1:204946-222023 GCF_002925995.2 Terrapene triunguis
GTGAACACTGTACACATTATATTCTGTGTTGTAATTGAAATCAATATATTTGAAAATCTAGAAAACATCCAAAAATATTTAAATAAATGGTATTCTATTATTGTTTAACAGCACGATTAATCATGAGATTAATCACGATTAATTTTTTAAATCACTTGACAGCCCTACTAAAAACATAAATTGCTGGCCACTAAATAAATTACCAAAACTGTAAAAAAAAAAAAACTATTAATGTTTCCAAAAAAAATTTAGTGACTGAGGCCTGTCCCCAAAATAATATTTTTCAGAGTGAAATCTGTGGGCAAGGAAAAAAGATGTTTAAAAACTGAATGGTGCAATTGAAGTTTTTCAGTAGAAATTCTTGTTTTAAAACTCATACTGCCAAATCCCTGATTGATAATCACTTGCTTAAAATGCCAATAAGCTGCACTACAGTAATGAGGTTTGTACATAAGGCAGGCTTTTGACTCTGTTCCTCTATAACTATACCGCAAAACACACCACTGAGACAGCACATCATCGGGGTGAGAATGGATTCAGATTCACTTCACAATTTATTATTTCAGAAAGTGAAAAGCAGCAATAGAGCCCAGAGGAACAGGGGAGGGACGTGCACCGTAAAAGGTATAACAACAATAAGCCCAGTTACCCACTGGATTTCTTGAGGGCTAGGTACAAAAATGAAGTCTGTATGGTCAGGATGCAGCAAAAATATCAGCCTCAAGAATCCCTTTCTCCCCAGTTAGTATGTATTGAATGTCATGGTATGACACAGCAGTTTTATGTTGAGTCAGAACCTGTTTTGTGCCTCCTACAGATGACCCACCTGATCCCAGTTACTTATTTCATGCTCCTGACTTTTTACCTACTTCTCTTACACAGAGAAATGTTCTGTGTAACATTAACAGAATCACCAGTTAGAATGGATTTTGGAGCATAGGTTAAGGGCCTGATCCAACTCCTGTTAAACTCAATGGAAAGATTCTCATTGAGGCTAATGGGAATCTATCACTGACTTTAATGTGAGTTGGACTGATCCCTGGGGGATTATATCCTCAGGTCAATGTCATGGCAAAAGGAAAAGCTGTACCATTTTTTTTTATGTTTAATCAAATGTATTAGCAGCAACATCCATATGTTACGTATGCAGTTGCACAGGGTCCTGCACATCATCTGCTACACACTCAATCCATCAGGTGCAGTGCCCCAATCACACCAGCAGCCTACCTGCTATTTCTAGCACCCGGGTACCTGCACCCTTCCTCTCCTATATGTCTCTAAAACTACACCAGTGGCACAACCAGAGTTTAAATTACTACGAAACCCACATATCTGGTAGAGGAATGTGGAGGTGATGATGAGGTCTCTTCACACGTGGCAAAGAAGCTGGGTGGCAATTAATTGATCTTTGATTATTAGCGGTAAATATGCCCAATGGCCTGTGATGGGATGTTAGATGGGGTGGGATCTGAGTTACTACAGAGAATTCTTTCCTAGGTGCTGGCTGGTGAGTCTTGCCCACATGCTCAGGGTTTAGCTGATCGCCATATTTGGGGTCGAGAAGGAATTTTCCTCCAGGGCAGATTGGCAGAGGCCCTGGAGGTTTTTCGCCTTCCTCTGCAGCGTGGGGCACGGGTCACTTGCTGGAGGATTCTCTGCACCTTGAGGTCTTTAAACCACATTTGAGGACTTCAATAACTCAGACATAGGTTAGGGGTTTGTTACAGGAGTGGGTGGGTGAGATTCTGTGGCTTGCGTTGTGCAGGAGGTCGGACTAGATTAGTGCTTCTCAAAGCCGGTCCGTCCCTTGTTCAGAGAAAGCCCCTGGCGGGCCGGGCCGGTTTGTTTACCTGCTGCGTCCAGAGGTTCGGCCGATCGCGGCTCCCACTGGCCGCGGTTCGCCGCTCCAGGCCAATGGGGGCTGCAGGAAGGGCGGCCAGCACATCCCTCGGCCCGCACCACTTCCTGCAGCCCCCGTTGGCCTGGAGCGGCGAACTGCGGCCAGTGGGAGCTGCAATCAGCCGAACCTGTGGACGCGGCAGGTAAACAAACCGTTCCGGACCGCCAGGAGCTTTCCCTGAACAAGTGGCGGCCCGACTTTGAGAAGCACTGGACTAGATGATCATAATGGTCCCTTCTGACCTTAAAGTCTATGAGTCTATGAGTCTATACTCCAGCACTACACTGGCATAACTGCAGCTCTATACTACCAGTGATACAAGGGCAGTCACACAATGGAAAGACAAAGTAGAGCCCAAAGTGTATAGGAAAAGTCTTATGACCAGTTAGTGAAAATCATTGTTATGGTATAATACTATCAAAAATTATATCACAAATTGTGCATTCATCACCATGATATAAAAACAATTTTTAGAAAGTTTGCGGAAAAACCAAAACTTGTAAATGAAAGACAATTGTTTAAAATCTCAAGCCAATAAAATAACAGATATTTTTTAGAGCTTCTAAGTCTACAGCTCCTGCACACCAATAAAGAGTTAAAGCTGTTAGCAGGCAACAGGAGATGCGTGTAAAAATCTCCAACCACTTCAAATCACCATAACATTTAACTGGTACTATGGCATTCCAATAAACCAGCTATCATTGCTTGAGTACATAACGTATGTCAGTGGCTCTCAACCATTCCAAACTACTGTGCCCCTTTCAGGAGTCTGATTTGTCTTGTGTGCCCCCAAACTTTCACCTCACCTGAAAACTACTTGTTTACAAAGTCAGACATAAAAATACAAAAGTGTCACAGCACACTAGTACTGAAAAATTGCCGACTTTCTCATTTTTACCATATAATTATAAAATAAATCAATTGGAATATAAATAGTGTACTTACATTTCAATGTATAGTATATAGAGCAGTATAAATAAGTCATTGTCTCTATGAAATTTTAGTTTGTACTGTCTTTGCTAGCGCTTTCTATGTAGCCTGTTGTAAAACTAGGCAAATGTCTAGATAAGCTGATGTACCAACCTATCCAGAGACCATGACAACCAGGTACTGAACTTAATGATTAAGGATACATGTACCCCTGGTTGAGAACAACTGACATGCGTAAGAAGTGATTTAAGCAGTTACCCAAGTAACTGAAGTTTTGCTATTAACATGTACTTGTTTCTCATTATTTCTTTTGACTCATAGGCATTTGCAGTAAACCCCTCCAAAAATAAGTGAATTCCGTATTTGGTTTACTAGATTCTTAGCTGTAGGACGACACAGTGCAGATTAGTTGCAGGTGCCAAGGTGATGTAAAGCTCACCTTTGCCTCCTCCAATCCTAGACATGCTCTAGGCAGAGAAAGTCCCCGGCCATAAGTTAGAGCAGCCTGAAGGCTTCCAGGGGCTGACACAGCAGTCAGGGATCAACCAAACACAAGAGAGTCCCAAACTTGCCCTTTCCCCCCAAACCATGCCTCTTACACAGGCTGCAGGAAGAGGGAGTGATGTAGAACAGCGGTTCTCAAACTGTGGGTCGGGACCCCAAAATGGGTCGCAACCCCATTTTAATGGGGTCACCAGGGCTGGCTTAGACTTGCTGGGGCTCAGGGCTGAAGCCCGAGCTCCACTGCACAGGGCTGAAGCCAAAGTCCAAGGGATTCAGCCCTGGGCGGTGGGCTCAGGTTACAGGCCCCCTGGCTGGGGCTGATGCCCTTGGGCTTCGGCTTTGACCCCTACCCCACGCAGGGCAGTGGGTATCAGGTGGATTCAGGCTTTGGTCCCCCCTCCTGAGGTCATGCAGTAATTTTTGTTGTCAGAAGGGAGTCATGGGGTAATGAAGTTTGAGAACCCCTGGTGAAGAAGACATTACTCTGGCACTAGGTCATGAGAGAATCCTCTGACACTAGGCTGACCTTCCCATGGTTGGATACAGTGGTTTTAGGGCTGTTTTGTGCCTGCAGTGTAGAGCAAAGGAGCAGAGAGCCCAGTGTGACAAATTGGGGAAATGTCTGTATCATTTCTTATTAATATTAATTGTTTATTACCCTGTTTCTCTGTTCAAACTGGAATTGTTACCCCCCTGAATGTGTAATCAAATCAAAGGAGGCTGCACAAGGGGGGCTGTTTAGGAACTCAGGAAGGGTAAACAATGATACAGATAAAAGAGCCCCGAACGTACCCAGTGCAAAGGAGTTAAGACAACAATAGCTGGGACATCAACTGGAGGAAGAATCTACCTGGCTAGCACAATCCCAGTTAGGATGTGTTTCTCTTCCCAAGGCTTGGGATGAGATCAAATGACCCACAGGGGTTAAAACGGTGTCCTGGCAGAAAGGATAGTGGGGGAAGGTCACCTCAGCTAGAAGCTGATAAAGGGACACAGAGTCAGCATGCAACAAGGCTGACACCCAAGACAGAATGGGTTCAGCAAGGGTCTTCAGCAGGGAGTCATCAGCAAGCAAACTGTAACTTGCCCCTGTCTTCTCTGGGCACCAAGGCTAAGTCATATCTACCTAGGGGCTTGAGGAGAAAGCCAAGCGCAGGCAAGAGAATGTGTGTAGATGTCTCTGTTATTGTTGACTATTTCTCTAAGCTCTGTGTATAATTTTGGTAAAATATACCATACTTTATTTTGGAGAAACTGCTTTAGTGTCACTGCATGCTATTCCTGACCACAGGCTCCCAAAAAAGAACTCCTGCAGGGTCCAAGCCTAGCTGGACCTACTAGGTAACATAGTTGGCAGCCAGAAACCCAGGCAGAGAGTGGCTGGATTGCAGGATCCTGTCCCAAGGAGAAATGGAAGAACAGACCAGCTGCCTGAAATGGATGTCCTCAGGGGACTGGGAAAGTGTCACAGAAGGGGCAACCTATCCAGAGACCATGACAACCAGGTACTGAACTTAATGATTAAGGATAAATTTGTGCCATCTTTCATCACCCTGGGGAGCACTTACTCCCATTGCCTTCAGCTGGACTACTTTCATGAGTAAGTGATTCCAACGGTTAGAAAGAGTTGCAAAGCTGGACCCTAAATTACAGGGCATTTCATTCACAGTTCATATGACAGTACAGAACAGCGTATTTTTACTTCACAGCAACATAACTCATTGCACAAACTCTATATCAGGCACGTTCTAATTCAGATAGGTACTGCTGCAGAGACACTTCTGAGTTTAGATCAGAGAACTAAAGTATTTTACAGTAACTGGAACATTTTAGGTTTTATGCTTGATCCATGTACCTCTTTCCCTTCCCAAATCAGTGAGCACCCCACAGTGACTAATATTCTGAGGTAGGGGTAACAGTAATCCCATGGTGCCAGTTCCTCATTGCCACACCTCAGACAAGGATGTAGACACAGAAATCAGTTCATTCATTTATAATAAAAGAGACCTACTAAGAACTGGGAACAGTAAGCCCTTTAACCAGAGATGTCCAGCTGCCTCTCAGACCTGGTGAGTACCCCGGGGTTTACCTTTTGCAGCTGGTGTTTTTAATGCTATCAGCACTTTAAAGATGACAAGACCAATATATCAATTGGAAGAATCTGCCTCCTACTCACTGAAAATTAAAACTGGTCAAAACCAACAAAAATGATTTTGCACAAAAATTTGAAATTGTTTCCATTTCACAAGCTCGAAAATTTTCTGTCTGACACAATTTTTCATAATTTTAACCAACATGTTGAAATTTTTATAATTTTTATAATTTCTTTTTCCTTTACTGAAAATTATTTGTTTTCTGTCTGAAGACTGAGCTTTTGGTAAATGAAATATCTCATTAATGATTTTGAGAATAATGTTAATATAAATGCTGATATAATTTCATTAAAATTTTGGTTAAAAATTGGAAAAAGGGAAAATGTCAATACTGTTGAAAATGTTTCTGTGATATTTCCATTAAGACTTCTTTAAAACAAAGCTATGTATGTGACATGGCTTCTTTGAGTAACTGTTCTGCAGTCAGGATGGTTGAAGCAGAACACACTTTTTTAGATGATATCCTTTTAACAAGAAAAGTGAAAAAAATATTGGAACAAGGCTCCTAGGTAGCTGGGAGGACAGTCTGGGAGACAATCAAGGGAATGGAAGAGTCATGAGGTGCTTATTCATTAGCATGTGGCATAAGAGAAAACACAACTAAAATATGTGACAATACAATCCCAATCATGCAAAGATCTTTTGGGAATAGCTGGAGATGGCATGAGTCCCATTCAGAATCCAGTGGCAGAGGCCAAAAACAATTCTCTTCCCACAGCTACTACTTACATTAACCCTGGGAAGCCCCACAACATATCAGACTGTTGACAGGGAAACTCCAGGGTTTCCATGGCAGCAAAATGCAGTTCCTTGAGCTGCATGTAGAGAAGAAGTCGGATAACAGACCTCTGGCCCCAGAGCAAGTAGAGGGAGAAAGAGTGTTTTCAGAACCAAGGCCCCACTTATGCTTTGCTACCATTTCAGTGAAGACAATACAATATTCTTATTCTGTTCCTGTGAAGTTTCTTACATCTGCAAGAGTCTGTGACAACTGAGATATATTTCTGGAAAGTGAAAGACAAATATAAGGAACATCCTGGTCCAGGGCCAGCTCTACCATTTTTTGCCGCCTCAAGCAAAAAAAAAAAAAAAAAAGGCTTGGACTGCCGAAGCTGCCCGGACTCTGCCGCCCCAAGAATGGACGGAATGTCACCCCTTAGCATGTGCCGCCCCCGGCATGTGCTTGCTCCGCTGTTGCCTGCAGCCGGCCCTATCTTGGTCTTACAACAAGCTTAAAGAGTGGTTTTTCTTTGCAGATTAAGTACCAAAGGCTATTTCAAATGATCTTCGTTTTGGGAATTGGTGGATCCCTGCAAGTTGGCCTTCAAATTTCTATGATCACTTACACTTCTGTGATAAGCAGTCTTAAGCAGCTAGAATCCTCTTTGGTTGTGTGTGCAATGGGACCGCATGCTAGCTTGAGAATGCTCCTTCAAGGCAATCCATCAAGTGTTTGCATTGCAACTATTCCTCCCTTTTCTATTCTATCCTGTAAGTCAGTGTTCCTCAAAGTGTACAAAATAATTGAGAGGAGAGGAGTGGAGTTGTATTTTCAGAATGCTTTATGCTATAGCTAGCTTTTCTTCTGACAGATGGTGCAGTCAGTAAGTTAAGGCAGTAGGGTTGTGCATTTCCTTATTGCATAGTGCTGAGACCTCAGAGTGGATCTGTAAAGGATTTTTTTAAAGTAGGATTTTGCTTTACTTTACTTCTTGATGATGTATAAAGACGACCTTAATGTGTTGGGTTTTTTTAATCTTCTGTTTTCATACACTGGAAATATTAGGAATGTCAAGTTTGGTTTCCCAAGTTTTGCTGAAGGACACCTCTTGGGGTTCTCAGAGTGTGGGTACTTTGAGGTCTCACGACATAAAGGGGAAGTGGTGTTGAATCTTTAAGAAATAATAAAATAATAAAAATACCTAGCTCTTATAAGCTTCCGTCTTTTTCTAAAATACTCAGTAATGACTGGAATTCAATAGGTGTTAACACAAAACAAAGAGTCAGATCATGCCTGCCTAGATCCATGTGATCTGAGGTCATGATGGGGGAGTGGATGAAGACAGGACAAGCTGGAGATGGCATAGATGGGACACTCATCATCCCGCTCCTGCCCTAAGGTTACCAGGAAAAACTAATAGATCCCCACATAGTGTTAACTTTTCTGTATAGCCCCCCCACCCCTGTCTTTGGGAGTGCCTTCGGCAGGTCAAGAGACAGAAGAGACGAATCCCTGACATGAGGCACCCTTCACAGTTGTTCAGCTTACAGTCTCAAATTTTGTGATGTCATCCAGTAACTTCATTAATTCTCCAGTCACCAGAGTATGTTCTAGGATAGACGAGATCTGCATTTCTAATGTAAAAAACTCACAAGCAAGCAAATGTAATAAAATAAAACAAATACCTTTCAGATCTTTTTTATACATCCTAAAGAAGCAAAAAAGGGCAAAAGTCTAAATATATTTCCTTTGAAGGCAATGACTTTTCTGTGGGGATTCAATGTTATTCAGTGGACTTCACCTTACAGAGAAAGTAGAATTTTAAGGCTTCGGGACAGTGAAAGTGAAAATAAGGTAGGCAATCTCACTGTAAAAACACTACCAGTCAACTGTTTAAGAGAGGACGAAATTGAGGTGCACTTCAGAACTGCATGGGGAATTCTGAACTGTGTCTGACTTAAAGCCAATGTCATTACCCTCTTATTTTCATAGCTATAAATTAAATCACAATTTTTAAGCAAATACAAGTAACATCTCTGCAGGGCCACCCAGAGGATTCAGGGGGCCTGGGACAAAGCAATTTTTGGGGCCCCTTCCATAAAAAAAAGTTGCAATATTATAGAATACTATATTATCGTGGGGGGCCCTGCGGGGCCTGGGGCAAATTACCCCACTTGCCCCCCCACCTCTGGGCAGCCCTGCATCTCTGGAATTTTTCACTCCACTCCAAATATATTAAACTCTCTCTGGCCTTTAGCTCCTAGCAGTTCCACAGTGTGAAACAGAAAAGGAGCAATACAAAGATGATGTTCAAGGTCTCAGATTCAAGAACAGCAAAAAAAATTGGTGGAATTATGGGTTCTTTTTTAAACTATGTCTAATAGTAAGTCGCCCACTTTTAACTTCTTCTAAATAGTGGCTGAAAATATGACAAATAACTAAGAACAATCCATTGGAGTCATGTTTATAGTTAATGAAAATCCCCTTTTTCTTTCCCAGCATGTTAAAAAGTTTATCAATGAAACCTGGCAAGAGCGATATGGCTCTCCTCTTCATCATGAGACCCTTATGTTGCTGTGGTCCTTCACTGTGTCTATCTTTGGTATAGGGGGACTCTTGGGGTCTATGGGCAGTGGATACCTGACTAGAAAATATGGCAAGTACGTATATATAAAAACAAATTGCTAATCAAAAGTCATGAAACAATTAATGAGCGGTTGAGTCCTTGAGTGTGAAACATTCTTTTAGGTATCCTAGGATCAAACCATTTAGCACCTTGAAAGTAAGTATCAAGACCTTAAACTTGACATGGTATTCTATGGAAAGCTAGAAGAGTAAGAAGACTACTGGAGTGATATATTGATTAGGTAGACAGCTGCATTCTACATTTGTTGCAATTTCCTCAGGGCTGACACCTTCAACCCTGATAAGTTACATTGCTGTGGCCTAGATGGGAACTAACAAAGGCATCTATTATTGAGGCCTGGTTACCATCAGCAAGGAGGGGATGCTGTCTCCTAGCCAGCTGAAATGACAGAATGGGTTTCTTGGAGGTGCTACTAAGAGTTCAGCATCACTGAGAAGCACAGAAGTCCTCCTAGGCTGTGGTTTGACTTGGTGAGTTGTGGGTATTTCTTCAAGTGGAAGGGTTATGTCTCTAAGGTCTTCTAAGTGTTTTCCTCTGCCAACCAACATAACATCTGTGTTACTAGCCTTTAGCTTCAGCCAGCTCTTTTTCATCCATATTCTTACCTCATCCAGCCTCTTAGATAGTTGGCTGACAACAGTATATTCCTAAATTGTGAAGGACAGATAGAGTTGTATGCCATGTGCATATTGTTGACATTTGAGCCCATTATGTCTCAGTTTTTCCTAGTACCTCCATGTAAATATTTAATAAGGGCTTGTCTACATTTAAAATGCTGCATGAGCGCAGCTTCACCGCTGCAGCTCTTCAGTGAAGATGCTACCTACGCCCATGGGAGGGCTTCCCATGGGTGTAGGTAATGCACCTCCCTAAGAGGCGGTAGCTAGGTCAACGGGAGAATTCTCCCATCAACCTAGTGCTGTCTATACTGGGGGTAGGTGGCTTTAACTGTGTCACTCAGGGGTGTGGATTTTTCACACTCCTGTGCAATGGAGTTATACTGACCTAATTTCCTAGTGTAGACCAGGCCTAAGGCTGGGGAGAGAAGTGTGCCCTGAGAGACTCTGCAAGTGACGGGCACAGTGGTGGAGGTGGGATTTGCCTTCAGTTTTATGCAAGTTTCTTTTGCACTGTTACAGAAAGAAATGTCTAGTGTGCCACAATCTGCTCATGCTAGCAGCTGCATTTGTCATGGGCTTCAGTAAGACAGCCAAGTCCTTTGAAATGATTCTGATTGGACGCTTCCTATGCGGCATCAGTGCAGGTGAGATGTCTCATATAAGTCAATTCTCTTTCCTATCTCACAATGCTTTGTCTCTCTTCAAATTAGGATTTCCCTTTACTTTGACAACAAAATATCCAGATTCATCCTGAGTGGTGCAATGTCTCATTAGATCAAATCCATGGTTTGTATGGCTGCATTTCCCAAGAGGTGTCTGTAGTGCTTGCCATCCACCACCACAAACTTCAATTGGTACCATTTCTTATTTTTCAGGTAAGTTATCACAAAGTCACATTTTCCTACGGGCTACATTATGTTCTCATTGTACATTGTTAGATTGTGCCTGTTCTTTGTAATGGGTTTATTCAAGTGCAATTCACACTGATGAATTTCACTGAAGGGGGTCCTGCCATCCAGCTGAAATAGCACAGGGCATTTCTCTATTAACATTGTTGCATGCACAGAGGTTGATATTGTCCCTTGTTGCTTTTCTGTCCTGACAGCCTGAACCTGCTACGTTCTCAGACTGAAGGAAAGAGTCATGATATCATCCCTGCTGTCTGATGTGCCATCCCTCTCTTGTACAAGTCTGACTAATCTTTGAGACCTGGCTCTGCTCTTGCACGTACTGCTAAAATGGTCCAACTTGACACAACACAATGCTATCCTAGTGCAGGGCACTTCTCCTTTACCTGCTCATGCTGTCTTCCGCAGTAAATGCATCACACAGTGGAAATGGAACACTGGCCACCTGGTCGTCTTTGCGGTTGTCTCACTGCATGTACTTCTGGGGGTGTTGTGCCTCCAACGCTTTCATCCTCTCTCTTGAGGCTTCTGCTGCATGCCCCATGTCTAAGCATCTGTTTAATACGAGATTGCCTTCCTGACACAGGCAGCAGATGTAAGAGGCTTGGGGAGGCTTAGCCTCCCCAAATGGGGCAAGAAATGTCAGATGCGGCCGCCAGCCCACGCCCTTTGGAGCGCTGCTGCCGGAAGCTCCCAAGAACTGAGGACACCACTGGTGCCCAGACCATGGCCCCACCCCTACTCTGCCCCAAGGCCCTGTCCCTGCTCGGCCTCTTCCCCTGTGGCCCCGCCCACACTGCACCTCTTCCCCCCGAGGCCCCGCCTTCACTCTGCCTCTTCCCGCCCTCGCTCCGCCTCTTTCCTTGAGGCCCCCCGCAGCCCGCCACTCGCTGCTCTCTGCCCCCTCTCTCCAAGTTTCTCATTCTTAAGGCAGGAAGGAGCAGAAAGGAGTGAGTGGTGGGGGGCTAGGTGGAGGGGGTGAAGAGGAGCGAGCGGTGGGTGGAGGGCCTTGAGGGAAGAGGCAGAGCGGGGGCAGGGCCTTGGGGCACAGTAGGGGTGAAGCATGGGCAGGGCCTTGGGTAGAGCAGGGGGCGTGGCCCCAGTCTGGGTGCCAATGGCCCCTCCTATTTCCAGGGAGCTTCTGCCACTCATGCCCAGCCTCCCCAAACACAGAATTCATGTGCCACCTATGCTTCCTGGTGCAGCTACTCCCACAGATGGTGTTCCCAAGTGCTTCAGACTATCCTGTCCCAAATCAGGGAGTCTGTCAAGTCCCCAAATGTGCATGTAGCAGCCTGTGTAAGGCTGCAACATAGGAGTCTATCCCTCCCTTTGGACTGGTCTGTAGTGAAAAACTTGTGTGACTCCACACTTTTGTTCTGCTTTGGGGGACAATAGTTTCCCAAGGCTCCTAGGCCTGCTGTGAGGCTCGAGGCAGTGGTGAAGATCTCTCTGCCTTGCTCCTCAATATGATAAAATAGTTTTCCTTTTCCATTGTAGTCTCCCTGCCTGACTAGGTCTGTGTACAGGTCAAACTCCTCTTTCCACCAGGTCCATAGTCTAACAAGTTCTATGTCTTCAAAATCCAGGACTTCAAACCAAACTCCATGGCTCACACTCCCCGCTGTTGCCTTTCAGAGAACTCACAGCTCTGACACTGCTACAATGTTTTATTTGAAAAGTATGAAGCTGAATCCAAGTTAAGTTCAACAAATGGAACTTTACTAAACCCTATAGACTGCTCTATCCATGTGGCTTCCAGTTGCTTCCAGCCTAACTTCCTGCATTTCCTGTTCCACTGGTGTCCTGTCAATAAGTCTCTCTAGGGAACAAGGGCCCTCTAACTCCAGTTCCAGTGTTCATGATACAGAGGAAGAAGCTGTCTGACTGGAATGCAGAGAAATGAGGGGGATTTGCAGGAGCCAGACGGTGGGAAAGAGCAGAGGGAGAGAGGGACAGGAGCTGGAGAGGAAGGAGCCAGTGGGTGAGGGCCAGCAGCAGATGGGGATGGGGACAGATGCCATGAGGGACTGTGAACATTTTATTTAAGGACATGCCAAGCATCATATAGGAACTCTATGACAGAGATAGAGGCAGGGATAGAATACAGTTCTCCATGGCAGCATTAAACTTGTTGAACTATGAGATCATCCTTTCTTTTTCTGCAATTCCCTGGCTCATTCACTGCACACCTTCCAAAATTTGCAAATAATGAGGCAAGGTTCCTACAGACGACACAACCCTGATTTATTCTCAGGAGCACCATCCATCCTGCACTCTCAGTGAGGCTGGGGTCCAGCAAAATAGATGATTTTTTTTAATTAGAGACCATACATATCCATTATGCATACACTCAAAGGGGCCAAATAAAGGTTGCAAATTTATTTGGTATTTTCAAAATTTTTATTGTTTGACTTCGCAATCATACCATTCCTTTAATGTAGTTTTTTGGATGTAATAAAGTAGTAGTGCACATCAGTACATATATATATACCTGCAATAAGTCAGTCAACAAGATATACTCTAACTACCTACTAATTAGGCACTTATCCCACATTCATCACTATGGCATATGAATTAGGCAATCTATAACACTCCAAGATCCTGAGAACATAAAAAGTAAAAGTAAACCAAGGAGGCAAGTTGTATCTGTAACCATGTTAGAAGAGGAAGCAGGGATTGGCCTACACTGACACTGGCCCTTTAAGAAGGAAGATGCCAGTGCACCTGAGACTCATCAGCTGTTTCCCAAGTGGGTTTTAAGAGAGCGCACTGGGGCCATATAAATGGGAGACAGAGGGAGACATTGCTACAGGATCAGAGCAGTGCCTGATCCTCTTCTCCCCACAGACCCAGGAGATCCATCACCTCCTGTATACTCCAGGCAAGAATGTGTCTGCAGCATGGAGCCAGAATGGTCAGCTTGGCAGCCACTAGGTGAGCTCTCCACGCTGAGCAAACAGGAAATGGAATTTCAAAACTTCATGGGGCTTTAGAGAGGAGGTGCACATACCTGTGTACCTGGCCACTGGGCAGTGGAGTTCAAAACAGAGACCAGAGCAGTCATAGTGGGGCATTGTGGGAACCTCCTGGGGCCACTAAAGTTGATGTAAGTAACAGTGTCTACACTGACACTGCATTGACCTAACTACGTCGACCTAAGTGCTATGCCTCTCGTGGAGATGGAGATATTAAGTCGGCATAGCAGGCAAGTTACATTAGTGGGAGCAATATTTTAGTGTAGACACTTACAGAATTAGGTCAACATAAGCTGCCTTGCATCGACCTCTCTGTAGTGTAGACCAGGCCCTAGCTATCGCATCTCAAGGAGGCGGAGTAGCTGCTGCAGTGGTTTAAGTGTAGACAAGCCCTGAGTTTATTTTCCAGACCTGCAGAAGAGCTCCATATAAGCTCAAAAACTTGTCTATCTCACCAACAGAAGTTGGTCCAATAAAATGTATTACCTCACCACCTTGTCTCTTTCCACGATTAATCATTTCCTAAACCCTCTTGTTTTAACAAGCAAAATCAGAGGTGTCTTATGTAATCAAATATTAACAGCTACCACTTACAGGCATACAATTAATTTTGTAGTTTTTAGTCTATGAACATTCACTTTCTACACACTTTCATAATTGGAGAGAAATATCTCCCTACAAGAGGATACTGAATGACAGAATGAACACAGACAAGTTTTAAGTGTTCTGAACCTTATCCAAAGGGCATGAAAGAAAATAATGCAAAGCAAACAGTACAAAGTCAAATTTAACTTTGGTCCAAACGGACAAGCTTCTTTTAGTTCCTGGGTTATACAATTTTAGTGAGGAACGACTGAAACCAGACTGCTAATTCAAGAGACCTGCCACAAAACAAACAAAGAGCTAAGAAAACTCTTACCCTGAAGATGGGCAGCTTTCTCTCAGACGTGGTGAGTTCTCTGTCATTTATCTATGTACCAAGTACTTCTCATTTATATCTAAAAATCCAGCAGGGGGGGCAGGGAAAAGGGAGAACATTGGAAGGGATCTGTTCATTTTCATGCTTCCTGTACTTCTAGAGCGACAATCAAACTCAATAATTTAGTCATGTTAACACTTTTTTCCCCAAAATCAGAAAAATAAAGGTGGTACTTGGCACTGTTTGTTCCCAAAATGTTATTGTCCTAAATTTATATTATCCTATTTTCAGGGATATGCAATCAGTGAAGAATGTTCAGTTATTCATTTCAATGTAGTTAGTGACCCAAAGTTAGAAAACAAAATAAAAAGTAAATATTTTCAAGCACTGAATACCTATATTTGACACACTTACACTCTAAGTGAGAAATATCCCTCTAATTTAAAGAGCTTTTTAAGGTATATACTTTAGCCTTTCAAGGGATGATTTGTTGTTCAAAGCCCCTGTTAATACAATATTTCTAAGAATTTTGTATGTGCAAGGCGGAAGAGGCAAGGCCAAGAACACCCTGAACATACCAAAATCTTGTCTTCTATCTTCCAGGTCCAGTATCGGAAGCTATTTCTAATGATTTTTGTATTGGGAATTGGTGGAGCCTTCTCATATGGCTTCCAGGTTTCTATGATCAGCTATCCTTCCATGGTAAGAACAGCATCTTCTACAGCTAAATTCATAGTGTCAGGTTCTGGCCTGGGGGATCAGGGCCGGCTCTGGCTTTTTGGCCGCCCCAAGCAAAAAAAAAAAAAAAAACGGGGGGGGGGCCGGGCGGGGGGGGGAGGGGGAGGAAGCGGGCGGGAGAGAGAGAGAATGGGGTGGCCAGGGCTACAGCAGGGGCACTGCCACGCGGCCTCTCCCACTGCGCCGCCTCCTGCCGCCTGCCGCGAGGGCTCCGCTCCGGTCGGTGGGGAGGGAAGGAAGAGGACTGCCCTGCAGGGCGCTCTGGTTCTCCACGCTGCCGCCCCCTACAGGACGGCCGGAGCGGAACCAAAAAAAAAAAAAAGCGGCCGTGCCGCCCTAGGATTGGGCAAAATGCCGCCTCGAACAATCTGCCGCCCCAAGCACCAGCTTGCTCAGCTGGTGCCTGGAGCCGGCCCTGCTGGGGATGTTCTTCAAGACACCTAGAAATTCTTTCCTCAACTCCTTCCCTTCTCATTCTGTTCATGAAGAACAGTAAGAATAGTTTGTAAAACCCCAAGGGATGACAGCTTAGCAGAATTTATTCAGGATCATGGACATTTGTAAAGGAACATGACTAACTGCACCAGAGACTTTTACTAGAAGATGAAGGCTCATGTGATTTGCTACTCTTTAAAAAGTGTCTATTTCATCGCACGTATCCCTATTAATGGGAGTCTCATATGGGCCTTGATGGCATAAGTGCCTCTTATAATGACTAGAACATGAAAGAAGCAAAAAGATACAGTGTGAAAACTCAATGTACAAGTTAAAGTCTAAGCACAGAACTATTATAACTAATTAATTGCCTTCATCTCCCATACCAACTTCATTATAATACTTCAACTGAAGGAAGACAATTCAGAGTATGGAAAGAATTGGTTCAACTTACATTATAATTTTTTTCTAAATTAGAATTTTTAGATATAATAAAAGACGTTATTGTCACAGTTCAGGGCAACTGCACCTGTAATCCCCCTCCATGGTCCAGCAAGGGCACCCTATCTAGGGTCCTGGCTCCTCAGCCATCAGCTCTCTTAGGCAGAGATATGTCTCTCCCCCTCCTGACCAGAATATTTCCAGGCTGCACAGCCCACTGCTTACACCATGATATCCCCCCAGCCAAGCAGACTGCCTACACGACCAGCATCAGCACTTCTGCTTTGTCTTCAGAGACTAACAACACTGTAATCGCCAACAGTTACAGGATACCACACAGTTCTTTATAAGCAAGCACACTTATTCCTAAGGTAAAAGCATTACAGACAATACATTAAAAACAATAAAAGCACCTACATGCCTGTCAATAAGCTTACCAGAGATCACCCCAACTCCAACAAGGGCTCTGGCAAGTGAACAGTTCTTCAAACCTCACACAGGGATTTTTCCTGTGTTCACCCATTCATCACTAAAATGCAAATGGTTTTTGCTCAGAACAAGAACTTTCTGTCTTATGGAGCCTCAGTAGCCCAAAGTCCTCCCAACCCTTCCATAAAGATTGGGGCTCCCCTTGGGCTTGAGGTCCTGTCTATTTGCTGGGTCAGAAAGAAGACCATGAGTCGGTTTTAGCTCAGGCTATTTAACCAAAAATCCTTTATTTGTCTGTTGGTCCCTGGAGAATCCAGTTTGAACCAGTATATGCAAGCCTTTCTCGAGGTGGTGGTAGCTCATTGGAGGTGTTACAACCTGAGTGAGTGTGTCTAACTACACTCCACTATTCTTAGTTCCCAGGGCTTAGTTCAGGGGTCTCAAACTCAGATGACCCCGAGGGCCACATGAGGACTAGTGCATTGGCCCGAGGGCCGCATCACTGAACCCCCCCCTCGCTGCCTCTGGCCCCGCCCCCACTCCACCCCTTCCAAGTAGGCCCCACCCCTGCCCCACCTCTTCCCTGTCCCATTCCAATCCCTTCCTTGAAGTCCCCACCCCAACGCTGCCCCCAGGGGGTGCAGAAAGGGTGCAGGGTGCAGCGGGGGCTGAGGGCAGGGAGTTGAGGTGCAGGAGGTGTGCAGGGTGCTCAGGGCAGGGAGTTGGTGTGTGGGGTACAAGAGGGGTGCGGCAG
>NW_020665141.1:225023-233441 GCF_002925995.2 Terrapene triunguis
ACCCACGAAAGCTTATGCTCCCAATACTTCTGTTAGTCTTAAAGGTGCCACAGGACCCTCTGTTGCTTTTGATAGTTCCACATATTATTTTGGTCCAATGATATTATTAATAATAGTTACTGTTTCTGGTAGCAGCCACTACAAGTGCAGGAAGTAAATGATGCTGAAGAGATCAATGGTTGTCTGACCCCCACCCACCTATACATTACATAGTTGATGTCACAGATCTAGTGTTCCCTCCTCCCCTTTTCTCTGCTTCCAACCCAAATTCAAAAGATCTGGATTCTCTCAGCACCTAGGAGAGAGGATTCTAACTAATTGATCAATGACCATGCATGGAGGACCCGATGAATCCACTGATCAGTTAGTAAAGGACTGGAAGTCTGGTGAAAACATCAGTGAACAAATTTAATGGGTTTATCTGTTTGTTGCCTAATAATTTTGAGAGTTTTTCCTTTACAGCTTTGAAGCAGCTTTGGGGTGAAGGGAATCATCAAGGAGCAATTGATGATATGGTGAAGGAGCAGGCTACAACGAAAAAAATGAAACCCATGAATGTCCTGG
Source organism: Terrapene triunguis (assembly GCF_002925995.2). Lineage (NCBI taxonomy): Eukaryota > Metazoa > Chordata > Testudines > Emydidae > Terrapene > Terrapene triunguis. The sequence continues at coordinate 225,588 of NW_020665141.1, forward strand.
AACTCCTAAAAGATCGATCCTTGCGATGTCAGTTGTGTTTATTGATCATCATTAGTGTTACCATACAGCTTAGTGGTATCAATGCAGTTAAGTACTGTATTCTCCTCACTTTAAACATTATTATAAGTCATCACTGAGGAAGCAACATATTGTAATACCAGGTGTATTCAAAGATATGAGGCGAGCCCACATAGTCTAAAGATTCAACAAACTTCAATGCAGCCAAAGCTCTGACACAACAGCGGCCGCTTCCCCTAAAGGTGCAGACAAGTACACAGTCCAACAAAGCATTTGTTACATTTTCCAGTCCCCTAGCTTCTTTCAAACCACACCCACCAACAATCCAGCTAATGGGAAGGGAAGTCCGTTACAATATGTACACTTAATAGTAGGAGGAGTAAAAAATGAATTTGAAAGGCAACAAATCTAAAACTGATAAAGGGATTACACTGTATTTTAAAAAACAATGAATAATTAATGCACTCAGTTCATTGCCACATAATATCACTTAGTCCAAGAGTTTAGTAGGACTAAAAAATGACTTGACATTTATATGGACAATGAAAACATCCTCAGTTCAGTATATATATTTGTAATTTACAGAGTTATATATACCCTCATGCTTCAGGACACAAGTCAGCAACTAAGCGCTGGGGATTAGGGAAAATCTTTTGCTATGGGCAGTTTATACCATAATTGTCCATTGCAGGGATTCCTAGACTGAGCTTAAGGCCAGAAAGAACCAGCAGATCATGTAGTCTGATCTCCTGCACACGACAGGCCACTAACCCCCTCCCCCCACCCAGCTACCTCTACATTGACCCAATAACCTGGATTAAATTTAAGTATTACAATCATCCTCCAGAGACTAAACTATTGTGTGCTACAGGCAGAGAATAGGAGGGACCAAACTGCACCTAAGGCCCCTGCAGTGGCATGGAATTGATTTTGTGTGATATACCCAAATGAACTCTTGCACCTTTTCTCTGAAGAATCTACTATCAGCCACTATCAGTAAAAGAATACCAGGCTAGTTAGACCCAACATGGCGATATTTATGTTCCTGTGTAAGTCTTCAAGACCATTGGGCACCGTGAGTTCTGTGTTTCAGCATAATAATGTTCCATTGGTTTGTTGCACTAACTTTTTTTTTTCTCAAAACCCCTAAGACCACTGCAGCTATGGTACAAAGCTTTCATGAAACCCACCTAACCGTAAACAACAGCAGCCCCATTTTTATTATTATCGTTGTTAATGATACAATTTTTCTTCCTTCTGCAGCCAGAAAAATTGGACCAGATCTTCAGCTGGTGTGAATCAGTTCAGCTCCATTGACTTCTATTAAGTTACATCAATTTATACCAACTGAGAATCTGTTCTACAGTCTTTCTAAGGATAGTAGGCTTTGTGCACTTGCACTATGGGAATCTGTCACATTTTGCAAGTCTGCAGTTGAATGTCTGCGACTCAGTCCTACTCACCTCATTCACCCGCAACTCCCCTGAATTTCAAGGAGAGCTGTGTGTGAAAGCGGGGAAGGGGTTTTGACTTCAATTCCTTTCTCCTGATTCTCAATTTTCCATTTACACTGGGGGCACGGGGGTTACGCCTTACATTGACAGGCAAAGTTTACACAGCTCAGAATGGAGGTTAAACATGCATTAGGATCATAATATTTTTCTATTACTAGCTTGAGCCAAAAATACTCAAGCAGCTTGTAATTTCCCAGTTCCTGATTTTGTGATTTGGCAAAGTAATGGACTTTCAGTATATCCACAAAGTTGGAAAGCTCTTTAAGTAACTAATCTTCCACTGAAACTATTAAAATCTGTTCCCATGTAAACATAGAATATCAGGGTTGGAAGGGACCTCAGGAGGTCATCTAGTCCAACCCACTGCTCAAAGCAGGGCCAATCCCCAACTAAATCCCCAAATTGCCCCCTCAAAGATTGAACTCACAACCCTGGGTTTAGCAGGCCAATGCTTAAACCACTGAGCTATCCCTCCCCCCTTTCACATAAATGTTAGAGTAAGAGCTCAATATTAACTAGACTATTAAGTACACACCAAGTTAGTGGGTGAGAAGCACTCTCTCTGCTACCTGGCCCATTACTCAAACAGTCTTGCACAGGTGTGCTTCAGTAATTTATTTTTTAAATGGTTTCTTTTGTTACATTTTCCAGATCTATTTCTACGCCTTTGACGTGTTCCGTACAGCCGGATTTACTCAAGATCGTATCCCCTACATATCTCTGGGAGCTGGGACCTGTGAGTTCTGCGCCGCCATAATGTGTGTAAGTCACATTGCAGTGGGAGTTGGCATATGTAAAATGTATGGGTGGTGGATAGTTCTCTGAATCAATGAAAAGGGAGGTTCTATTTCTGCAAAAGGATTTTCCAATATGAAGTAGTGGGCTTCTCTCCTGTTCTTTGACTGCATCAGGTAGTCGAGTATAGACAAGGCACCAGCATTTCTATCTCCATGTGATCTATCCTGAGTCAAAGCAAGTTCAGATGACATGATGGAATAAACACCAGCAGACACTAGTGCCTTGTCTACACTAGTGCTTCCACTATTGCTCTCACTGGAGGACCTCTGCTAGTGGCAGTGCAATGGAGGGAAATTATAATTTTTAAAAAGCTCTGGCATTGGGATCCATAAAAGACATTGCATCCCCAGCTGGTAGTAACACAATTTACTGGAACATCTACAAAATAGGGGGAGCTCACTGAGAAGTACGGTGAAGCTTGGCAAGTGAAAGAAGATGTGGTAGAAGAACTTCAACTCTTTACTATGGGCCATTTAGAAGGTTGAGTTTAAGTTCTTGAAGCAGAATTGAGGCAGAGGTGAGGACTAGACCTCTCGATCCTCTTAACCTCAGGATATGTGCCCCAGATTCTATCTCTGACAAACTCTTCACTTGCATACTTAGCTCATCCCATGTTCCCGCCTAGTGTCTACTCAAAGAGAGCTCATTCAATGGAATTCACCTTTCTAGGAGTTCTAGGGAGGCATCTACACAACAGGAAGAGCAGAATGGGCTCCTGAAAAGGACATCATTTCTGTTCCATGTCTCCTTTCACTTGGGAGGGATACCAATTGCCAGTTCCATTAGGAACTTGCTTGAAAAAGATTTGGAATCCGTGAAAACTAGAGAAGAGACAGGTCCTGCACAAGAAAGAGCTGCTGGCACAATGGGACTACTAGTACTGTTTTTCATAGATTACAAGACCAGAAGGGACCACTGTAATCCTAGTCTGACCTCCTGCATAACATAGACCATAGGACTTGCCTGAATTAGTTCTTGTTTCAACTACAGCATATAGTTTAAGAAAGAGATCCAACCTTGATTTAAACATTTCCAGTGATGGGGAATCTGTCACAACATTCGGTAAGTTGTTCCAATAGTTAGTTACCCTCACTGTTAATACTTATTTGGAATCTAAATGTGTCTAGCTTCACCCATTAAGGCAGCCTCTAGCCATTAAGGCAGTTTTGAGGCAGCAAAGCAAGACACTGCGTTCAGAATGGAGATTTGCCTGTTGAGGTCAAATAGCTCATTGAGTCATGGTGATTAAGTAACACATTTTCCTTGAAACTTTTGGTAGGGAATTTTTTTTCCCCTGAACGGCTCTAGTTTTCATATTGGCAGGGGCTACATGGGAAGTCAGACACAGGAAGAGAAAAAAGACAGAAGGGCATATGCCAGCATCCCTCACCAAAATATAGTGGTAGGATATAGAAAAGACCAGTGAAGTCTGGAACCTGATTACAAGTTTATGGACCTATTACACGCAAGACAGATTAATCCTGGTGAAGAAATACCAATACAAAAGACAAATAGGAAAGGTAGTGGCTGACTACCACTTTTGCATTTTGTGCCCTTCAGAGCCTCATCATTGATAAGTTTGGCAGAAGGATGCTGCTGTTGTGGGGATATGGACTGATGGCTTTGATGCTCATGCTCCTCACAACAACTCTCTCCCTACAGGTAAAGAAACGCTCCCTTTCTCTGTGTCCTTGACCAATAACTTTCCTAGTTGGGATTCTTCTCTGCAAGAACAAATAATATCTATAGCGCTCATTCAGTTAGTTCTTAAATGTTCTATTTGTGACTTTCAGAACAGTCACCTCCAAAAAAGGAGAGACAATTATCTTCAGGCTGAGACTCCTTAAGGTTTTCCAAACCATGCTGGCAAGAAATCAGCATGGAAGTCTATTAAGGTATTAACAAACACGGTCTACTGTCCCTTTGTCTTCCCCTTTAGCATCAGTTCTTCTGGATGCCCTACTGCAGTGTTGCTCTGATTTTCCTGTTCATTGTCATCTTTGCAACTGGACCAGGTTAGTACATAGATGTGAGGGGGGGGGGGGGGGGGGGGAGAGAAAGAGAGAGAGAGAGATTGGAAAAAGAATGAATCATTTAATATACTAACATGAAGGGACTATATACTGATAGCTGAACAAATTAAATTCATCATAATATAAATTTAAAATATTTATAATATTTTGCACAATTATAGCCAGTGTTTGGTATTCAGATTAATACTAAGTATTACTATTTATCCCATCACCCTTGGGAATGGGCTAATAGCCATTCTGGCAGCATGTTCTAGCCACGTCCCTTCCTTTCGCAATATGCCCCCTAACACTGGGGGCTGACACATTATAGAGCCATTCTAGCTCCTCTGTGTGGCCTGGGAAACACCCTTACAATGGAGGTATTCTTTGGAAGCTAACTCTACTAACTATTTACTCTTAAGAATCTGACTGTCGATCAAATATGAAATATAAAGGCTATATGTGAATGTTAGTAGCATGACCTTGATTGGATCACACCTTTATAAGTTACACTGTCATAACTTCTTTAGTGTCAGGGGCTGGACTATTTACTCCAATAAAAATTAAACAAGAAAAGTTCTTTTAAGTCACATGGATCAAAAAAGGAAGTTTACCAATGAAAAAAATCTGAGTTCCTCCACTTGGAAAGACAGAAAAAAGAACTTACTACTAAAAATACTACTGACTGTGCATGGACTATTAGAATTCAATGCCTCTGATTCTTTCCCCCGCCCCCCCCCCCTTAGACCAGTGTAAACTAGTGGTAATGCCACTTATGTCAATGGAGTTATACTAGTCTAAAACTGGTGTTAAATTGGAATCTAGTCTAATATCTGTAAACTTTACACTAAAACTTCACTGGATTTAAATTAGCTTAGAAATGAACAAGCATTTATTTTTATGATTTAATTATTATTCTGAGAAATCTTTTCCTTTCCAGCTGGAGCTTCATTCCCAGTCATGATTGAACTCTTCACCCAGTCATCCAGATCATCCGCATTAGTGATCTGCATGTCTCTACACTGGGTAGGACTCTATGTGATCGGGATGATTTTCCCATACGTAGTGGTAAGTGAATCTAAATTGAGCTCTTCTTGAGGATGCCTGATTAAAAAAAAATGTTTTGAGACTATTTCTGTGCCAAAGCAATGGCATCACAGCACACCGGCATATCAGGAAGCCTGGGTTTTGGAACAACCATAACATCCTTGCTTCCTAGCCATGGGTAGACATGCCTTAACACAGAACTCAGCCCTTATCACTGAGGTGAAGAGTGTGAGATTGCTCCATTCTTTGAGTGCTATATATGTCCTCCATCACCATTTGAAATTAAGTTATCTTCTTTAAAAATTCCCAAACTGTAACAGTCAAGGCTAACCAGGGAAGAGAATTAACTTATTTTCCTCTCTCTTTTGGTTTTCAGAAAAGCCTCGGTACCTTCTGCTTCCTCATTTTTATGGGCTTCATTTCGATCTCATGGATTCTCATCTACAGGTTCCTTCCAGAAACAAAAGGCAAATCAGTCATGGAAATCAAAGAGGGATTCAAGCATTTAAATTTCAGGAAGAAATTTCAGGCCATGGGAGAGAATCCCTCTGACAAATATACCTCATGTACCAAGTTGTGATTGGACAGAAGAGGAGTAATTTCTTAAAGGGACAGAAAATGGTGTCACACACAGGCAATTATAAAAAAAAGAATGTTAGCTTTAATATTTTACTCCTATTATTCTGTATTCCATATTCATTTCTTCGTGCAAACAGACTTCATAGAAGATCACCCCATTTGATTCTATAACACGAGTGTCTTTCAGTATCTAATGGACACCATCACGAGTTACATAGTAATGTGCATTTCATGTTAAGATTCCAGTTTACAAAAAACAAGTCAAATGTGTACTTGCATACTTTTAAAGTCACCCAAACCTTAATTCTGCCCATGTAATACCATTGTAAGGACACTAAGACAATTTGGCTTTGCAATATATACACATATTATAGATAATAAATAAGACAGTTTATATGCCTTAATTTGTTACCCTGTTGGTCACTTTGACTGTGCTGTCCTATGGCTCAGTAACCATGTCGATGGAGCACACTTTCATCCAAAATGGGTAACTCATAGACAACACTGAATTTGAGAGTCAACTGATGTTAAAACCAACAGAATATCACTTACGTTTGTATTCCTGAAGTATCATCATTTTTCCTATCCTACAATTCAGGTTGGGCTGGGTCAGACACAACTGTTTGCTTCTGCGCTTAATCCAACCCTTCTAAACCTTGTCCAGTCACTGACAATGAGGGCTGGTCAGGAGTTTACTGACAATGTTTTTTTGACAGAAAATACCCATTTGCAGAGAAGCTTTATAAGGTCCAGGATGAGATTTCCACAGTGATTTGAACCTGGGTCTCCAACATGCCAGGAGAATGCCCTAATCAATGGGCTATATCAAGAATTCAAACCTGGGTGTTCTATATCCCAGATGAATGTTCTAATCACTGAGCTATAGAGTCAGTCTCTCTCTCTCTCTCTCTCTCTCTCTCTCTCCCCCCTCATTTTGTTGGAGCTGCTCAACTTTGTATAAATAATTAAATATTCATTGGTCAGACAAGGAAAGACACTGATGGAAACAGAGATTTGAATCTAGGTGCCCTATTGTAGGGGCACTCACCTACCACTGGGCTACTAGCTATTCTGAGGTCTCTCTCTCTCTTTTTTTTTTTTTGCGCAAAGCATTTCAAAAGATCTGGTTTTCCTTCTGCATTGAAATGAAAACAAAATTCTGAAACCTCAGTTTTTTAAGAAACAATTCTTGTTTTCCAGTCAGACCTACTGAAAATATTTTAATTCAAGGTAAACAATACAAAAACATTTGAAAATGTATGAGAATGGCGTGACATGACGTTCCATGAGCAACTCTGTTCTGAATCACTTCCCTGATCTCAGTTACTCAGAGTATTCTCACCAGCAAGTGGAACAATACCCTGTGGAACATTAACAAGAGAACTGACTGGAACGGATGTTTGGAATTCTGAAAAATGCACATGTTTTTCTAAGAAACGTGTATTCAGATGACTGGAATAGCATACGGGTATAGCGCAAAATACCCTTGTCAATGCATTTGCTATATATGTCATGAATGACTCAATAGTGAATTGGGTAAGCATAAATGTCAGTATATTTAAATATTTAAATGTTAAAGGACCTGATCTTCCCTTCCTGTTTTAGGTTCAGAGGGAATGAAAATAACCAAAAGCCACATAAATGTCCTAAAATCTGTAGAAGGGAAGAACCACCAATATGGCACATTGTCCCCTCCTTCCTGAGAGTGAAATATGCCACATTACTGTGCATAGCAAGTCTAGAGAGCTGGGAATCTACACTATGCTCCAGTGGAAGCATGAAGGGGACTACAAACTAGACAGTTACTCAAAAGTTTCAAGAATATGAAAGTAATCTTCTTTAAAAGAAATCAGGTGTCTGGTGAGACCATGCTATAGACCAGGGGT
>NW_020665141.1:236441-245753 GCF_002925995.2 Terrapene triunguis
CCAAAGAGGCAAGATGTTAATTTATCTTTCTTTCCTGCCTGCCATTGAAAGATAGGACTAGAAATCAACAAGATGAAATTCAATAAAGACAAGTGCAAAGTACTACACCTAGGAAAGAAAAATCAAATGCACAAAACCAAAATGGGGAATCGCTGCCTAGGTGGTAGTACTGCAGAAGAGGATCTGGGGGTTTATAGTGGATCACAAACTGAGTATGAGCTAACATGTCACAGTTGTGAAAAAGGCTCATATCATTCTGGAGTGTATTAACAGGAGCATTGTATACAAGACATAGGAGGTAACTGTCCCACACTGTTCAGAACTGATGAAGCCTCAGCTGGAGTAATGTGTCCTGTTTTGGGTGCCACACTAAGAAAGATGTGAACAAACTGGAGGTAATCCAGAGGAGAGGAACAAAAATGATAAAAGGTTTAGACTGCCTAACCTCTGAGGAAAGGTTAAAAAAACTGGGTACTTTGCATCTTGAAAAAGACAAATGAGTGGGGGCCCGATAGTCTTCAAATATTTTAAGCACTGTTATAAAGAGGATGGTGGATCAATTGCTCTCCATATCCACTGAAGGTAGGAACAGAAGTAACCGGCTTAATCTGCAGCAATGGAGATTTAGGTTAGATATTAGGAAAATCTAACTATGAGGATAGTTAGGTACTGGAATAGGCTTCAGAGAGAGGTTGTGGAATCCCCATCATTGGAGGGTTTAGTCAGGAATGGCTTGGGTGAAGAGGTGGGTTTTCAGTTTATCTGTGAATGTGATGAGGTTAGAAGCCTCTCCTGTTTGGTCTAGTAACAAGTCCAATGGTCTTGCTTTGGTTCTCATGAAGGTTCTAACTCCTACAGGCACAAGTCTCCCCCTACTGGTCAACAGTTTGTTTGTTCCAGTGGAACACAGCTGCTGTAGCAAACCATGGTCATACTAGGTGAAATTACCTTTAACGTAGCCAGGACTAGTTCCATGGGAGGGTTTGAACTAGATTGGGCATTCAATGGGGAGCCAGTGAAGAAAGCACCATATTGAGTTGATGCATTCCTAAAAAAACCCCACAAGTTATATTTTAAAAAAATAGAGACCCGTCCCCAGACTACTGTAAGCCTCCTTTCTCCCACACACCACATTGTCTGTCCTCACCCCTTCCATCTCTGCTCCTCTCATCTATGCCGCCACCCCTTGTGTCCATACACCACTTGCTCGATGTTCCCCCCAGCCCCTACCATGTCTAACCTACACACAGTATAAGCACCAGTGACCAAGCCCTTGAGAACCCCTTGCCCTTCCCCTCCCCACACTGTGGGCAGCCCCTTTGGCACTGGGCTCACCTTGCTATGCTGTTCCTTCTGCCTGAAGCTCACCGCCCTGTGCCAGACAAAGCGAGGGGAAGGGAGGGGTGTGGATCAGAGGGAAGCACTGCAGGAGCAGGGCCCACTGTCCTTCCCTCCCTCCTACCCTAGAGGAGGAGTCAAAGCAGGGCTGAGCCCAGCACAGCTGGAGCCGAGGTCTACAGTCCCATGCTGGGCATGTAGCTGGAGCAGCGGAGAACCTTGCTCTGGCTGGCCTTGGCCACAACAATCATCTACACACACAGTGCTCTCCGTCTCCAGCAGTCTCTCCCAGTGATAGACCTGGCACCACTTCATGGCAGCAGACAGCCAAGCCAGAGCCTCGGCAGCAATGACACAGATCACCGGGTCCAGGTCCCCATCCTCCTCTTCTGAGCACTAGGCTGCCTCGGCCCACTGATTCCTCTGGGCCAGCATGCACTCCTCTCTGGCCAACTCCCTCACAGCTGCCTCCTCCACATCCATGCTGATGAACTCGCTGAAGTCCAGCTCACTCATGAAGGGCTCATGATAATAACTTGTGTTGCTGAGGAGGTAGTCCGCTATGTTTTGAATTAGCTGGAGCTTTCTTAAGTCAGGGAGCTTCATTTCTGATTATAGACCATTACACTAGTGGAGCCTAGATATTACAAATGCATAGATCACTGTAATCTCAGGTCTAAGTCTGATAACATTTGGATAGGACTACACCTTGGGACCATTCAGAAGCTGAAGCTATTGCAGAGTACCACCGCTTCTTTATTAAGAGGAGCTGCATGTTGGGAGCACATTAGACTTAGAGCAGAGCTCTCTAATCTCATCAGATTCCAGTAAATTTCCAGGTGGAATTCAAGGTATTGGTTTTAATCTATGAAGTGCCTAATGCTCTAGGATCTGATTAGTTGAAGGATCACCTCTTTCCCCAATACGCAATGCCAGAGTTAAGATAAGCAAAGGTGCTTCAGATGGCACTCCTTCAATATAAACATAAGGGAGCATGTGGCGGTGTGTGCTCTGTGAAGGATCCTTGGTCTTGGAACTCACACTCCAGAGACCGGATTTGTTAGCTTTTCAAGCATAGAACAAAGGCCATATTTCTTCTCTTTCCTCTAGAACTGCTGAGGAGTTTGTGGGCTGAGGTTGATATATTTATCGGCAATCCTTTGTTTATGGATTTTGTGATTGTTAATTTACAAAGTAAGTGCCCAGATTACTGTATGGGTGCCTCTAGTTCCATTTTTAGAAATTTGAAGAAATAAATTCAATCAAATAAATAGGATTAGAAACATTTTTCTAGCCAGGCAAGACAGAAGTGGACTGGTTTTGCCACTGTGGATCTAAACACTGACTAATGTAACAATCTGAGGCAGATGCCTTTGATGGGTGTTGGGGAGGAGCATCACCACATTCTCATTTGAGTTCAGCTTCAGCCAGCTCCTGTACATCCAGGTACTGATCTCAGCTAGGCAATAAGGAACCTGGAAGATGGTGCAAGTTAGGTTTGACATGAAGGAGATGTAAAGCGAAATGTTATCTGCATACTGTTCATACTCCTACCAACGAGAAAGAATTAAGCATTGTAGGATCCTCTGCATGTGAGGGTCCTGGAGGTAGTGAAACAATTGCCCACAATGATCCCTTTGGATTTGGTCTGTGAGTTAAGAGCTAAGCCATTTCAGGATGTTTCCATTCAGCCCAACAGGCACTCAGAAGCAGGACGGGAGGGTTGAGTGGTCAACAGAATCATATGCCACAGCCAGGTCTGTTTGCAGTGGTGGTGGATGAGCCATGTTGGTCCCAGGATATGAGACACAAGGTGGGTGAAGTACTATCTTTTATTGGACCATTTCTGGTGGTAGAAGGTACAAGCTTTCAAGCTACAGAGAGCTCTTCTTCAGGTCTGGGGAAGGTCTGTTTCCTTTCCCAGACCTGAAAAAGAGCTCTGTATAGCTCGAAAATTTGTACCTTCAACCAATCGAAATTGTGCCAATAAAAGATATTACCTACCTTGTCTCTTACAAAGAGGTCTAGCAGGTTGTGCGTGGGTGTATTTCCCTGTCTATTGACAAAATGACCTCATTACCAAAGCATATCTAAGTATCTTATCCTGACCTGAAGCCATGTTGACAGGGATCTGGATTGTTGGACATAGTGGGGGTGGGGAGAAAGAAAGGCACAGAGTTGTGGAGGGAATCGATCGGAACACACAAATACCCACTTCTACAATTATTCTTATATCTTAAGGAAGAGAAAGATTGAAGAGGAAGGCAACCACCATTTATACATATTAAAGTCTTTTTATTAGTGCAATTGCAGTCTGTTCCCAGTTATTACACACTTTAATCTTTATTAAATTTGAGTCTATTTCACCTTTCAAGTAAGATAAACATGGCACAATCTTTTAGTCGTTACCCTGAACACGAGAAGGCAATAGAAACAAGGACAAAAGAATGCAGCAATGTGACCCAGACAATTAGTATGAGGTAATTAGGCTACATTATGAAATCTGATGTACCAGAGCACTTAAAAATGCTCAGCTAGTCATATTCCTTGATTTGGAATGTTCAATCTTCTCATATTTGAAACACTTATTGCATCTACAGAAGCATCTTTTGAGCATCCACAAAGAACGTAATTTCAAAATTACTACAGCTGCAGCTCAGAGGGATGTTTCAGAAATACTGTAGTAAATAAGCACGGTCTTTCATGTGATGTTTACTCTCTAGGATCTTCATTCGGTAACTTATTTCCCACCACTCTGTGCAGTGCTAAGCACCCTCGGCTGCCACTGAGGTTAGTCTGGGGGCTGATCTTAAGAGATGTTGAGTCTTGCCACTATGCACCCTGGAAATGGCTATTTTTATGTTATTACTTTTTAATATTACATTTAGCAGTTAGTGATTAGGAGTGCAGGTGAAAAGATGAATGACAAAGTTGCTGTTGCTGGACCAAGGCAGTGAGCAGTTATCTTCATGAGTTAGTTTTTCTCTGACCTATCTGCCATATTGTGAGAAGCTCAATTTACAGGAAAGAGCAATCTGCCACAGAAGTCACCTACCTCCAACCCCTGCTTAACAATGAAAAACAATTACTCCACTGTCACAAACTGAGCTCATCCAAATAAGTCTCCTGCCATACAAACTGAACTAGTGATTTCTCTGACCCCTTATTCTCCTACCACTGACCATGCATAAGGTGGCAGTGGCATGGAACAGCCTAAGTGCCATGACACAGTGGAGTGAAAAGCAGATGAGTTGTTTTTATCCTTTTTTCGCGGTGTGAAATTTGTTTGGGATAATCCCTTTTATGGACCAATAGTAATCTCTTAAATGGCCTATTTAGACCTTATTTTATAGCACAAACCAATATGCTTCAGATAATATTACTCCCAGTTAGGGTTGTATTCTTTGAATATTCAAGCTAAATAATAATTAAGAAGCTCATGCTATATTTGGCAGCCTGATCAATGTAGATTGAATCAACAGCTTTTGTTTAAATAGAGCCCTATATACTAGGCTAACTATAGATTCAACATTTGAAACACTTCTGTGCCAGGACATATACATATGTTCCCCATGGAAAATGTTGATGCATAATTATTTTTATGGAATACATTTGTAGATAAACCTGTAATGTTAAAAGCCTGGCTATGCTTTGCAATACAGTACAAGACTCATTTTATATAGCATGTCTTACTAACGACATCCCAAAATGTTTTGAGTTAAACAACAGCAGAAGGGGAACAAAATGAAAATGTGCAGAGAAAAGGTGTGTACTACCAGGTAGGTCCCTTTAGAGGGAGGAAGGGACTAGACCCTAATGGCTGGCAAAGTAGAGCCCATTTACAAGGGTAAAACAGGAGAGTACAGAGGACTAGAAAAGAACAAAATAATGATGATACCAATCGCCACTGATAATGGTGATAACACCTTACTTTTCATCTGCACATCTCAAAGGGCTTTAGAGCCAGTAGAGCTCAGAGGAAGAGAAGAATTTGGCTCTGGTAATGGCACACAGCTGTTTCCTCTTATTCTCTCTATTAATGATGAGAGGAGAAAGTATCTTTCTATTCTCATATTTGAAGTTTGGATTGGATCAGAAACGTGGGTGGATGGAGCAGGGAAGGGTTGGTTGTTTTTAAATTCTGTGTTTGCAATACAGTTGAGGGGTAAATCTTTATGTTACACCTGGAAGAGAGAAAGTCTTGTTTTACTTTCAAGGGAGTTTGATTTGGAGAGGCCTTTAGGGGACAACACTCATGGTTTACTGTTCATAAACAAACTGCGGATTCAAGGTACTAGAACTCCATCCTACCTGGACTGACACCCTTTTTCCTGTCAGCTTGTCACAACGGCAGTCAGATCCACATAGCGACAGCCATGCCGCAGACAACATTTGATTTAATGTCTGCTACCTTACTTCTAAGCAAAGATATGTAGATAATTTTGTAATATACAATGATTTTCCTTGCACTAGGTAAGATTTAGCCTTAATCTGGTCCTGTGGCCAATTATTCTGCTTTTGGCATGGGACTATGGGCTTTTGGAAGAATGTTTATATCTGAAAGTATCTGTAGTGAATAATACATACTTTCAGAGTGAAGAGGTGAGTATGGCAGACAAGGATGCAAGACCATGAGGGAATCCAGATTTATGACAAGCTGATGGAGCATTGCCTTCTCTTTTCAGATTCAGTATCGGGGATTGTTTCAAATGATCTTCGTGCTGGGAATTGGTGGAAGTTTCCCATTTGGGTTCCATATTTCTGTGATCAACTACCCTTCCGTGGTAAGCAGAGACTCCCCAGAGGGAGAGTTCACATGGTAGAGGGGTCTGGGCTAAGGATACTCTCAAAACTTGCTGAGCATTTCAACAAACTCCATTGCCATTTCTTCAAATATCCATTTTGATCCATAATGAAAAGTAAATATCATGCGGGTAGAGCACCTTAAACCCAACAGACAGTACTTTAAGAAAAAAAAGAGAGAGGTTGTTAGCCCAATAGCATAAGGAATATTCTTTCTTGCAATCTAAAATGAGCGACGCCCAAAATGACTTTCCTACATTTCAGAAATGATTTGCCAAAATGTTGGGAGGTATTTATGTGATTATAGGCTAAGCTTCAGGGGACTACCTGGTACAATCAATTTGTGTGCAAGCCTTTTATCTTTAAAGACTTGGGTTTAAGTTCTCCCTTACGTAACAAGTGAAATCAAATGTGGTGATCTTATTGTAAAACCACTACACCTTAAAGCACAATTTTGCAGTCTCTGCTTAAAGGTAAAAAACTTAAATCCTCTTTTAAAGAGGGTTTAAAAAATTGTTTTGGAAACAAAACTCAGTAACCATATTCATTTAGGAGATCATCAGGAGACCAGCAGGAGGCCCAATTATCACTAAAATGAAAGGTGTTTCTTTGGTATAGCTCTGACAAACGTACACTTCCTCCTAGCTCAAGTCCACAAACCTGCATCTGTGTTGTGAATTTACAAAGAGATAATTTGGTCAGTTTCATCAAGTCTCAGAGGATAAAGACTTTTTCCTTAGAATTATGAAGTGTCTAGAGTAAAAGCCTTCCCTTGAGCCTGCTGAGGGGACTTTTTCCTATTGTTCCCAATGTGCTAACAGAAACAATCTCAACATTTCACAACTAAAAAGGTGCTGCAACAGGTTCATTACTGATTCCAGAGTACTGTGAGAAGGATTCCTGATAGAAAGCAGTGGTGCTAGCTTCTTGTGTAGAGAAGTTAGCTTTTTTTAAGAGATCGGATTTCTACTCTGCCACTAGAAGTAACATTTTAACTAGTGTGTCTTCCAACTGAACAGCAAGTTGGGCAAGCTGTATAGTTTTCATTCACTCACAGAAATTTGCACTACAGGGTGTAAAAAATCTGCCGTAAATGAGGCTAGTATCCCAGAAATGTCAGAAAACTAAAGTAATCTCGTGCATTAGAGAAAAGAGTTTCTGCTGGTGAAAAATATCTATTGGCATTCCATCCTTTATCTGTAAGTTTAACCAACCATGGCTGTGTACAGACACTGCAGTCATCAGTGGGGAATGAATACCACTTCAACTAAAGCTTTGAGACTGTACAACACCACTGCATACACAAGTAGGCAGTTACAGTCCCTGGGGCCAGCTTGTAGCATGAAATATGATCACATGCCTACAGCAGTATGTTTCATGCACTACACTAGCTCAGTGTCAGGAATGACGGCCTCCAGGTGGGCCTGGGATCAGCTAGCTAACCTCAGCGAAATCCCCTAACTGGCCAGATCAGCCTGATTGGCTGAGCGCTGTTGCCAGGACAGCTCTTCAACCCAGCAGTAGCACTGGGATGTGGCAGCTGCTCAATCCACTTCCCCACAGCTGCACTCTCTCTTCTACCTGCTTTGCTCCCTTCCCAGCCCTGTCTTTGCCCTTCTGGCTCCCAACTCCAGCTCTAACCCCAGCTTGGCTCCTGGCTCCCTGCTATTAGACCTGACCACGTCCGTCATGATCTCAGTGTTGCCATATCTCATGATTTGATCACAAGTCTCATGAGACTTGATCTTTCTTAAAACCGTAGCTCCAGAAATCATGTGATTACATTAAAATTTCAGCTTCCATTTAAAAAGAAGTGTTTAGCCCTCCTGCCTTAAAGGCTCAAAAACCAGAACAAAAATAAAAAGAATCACAAATTATATTCCAAATCTCATGGTTTTTAAACCAATCTTATGATTTGGGGGGAGCTGACTCATGATTTTTCAATAGTTGGGATTGGCAATACAGCTAACTCATCCTGAGTGCAAGGTCTACAACAGTTCAAGTCCCATTTAGCAACAAACAATGGCCAAATATACAAAGAAATCAAAGACTAAACCCTGGACTTTCATTACTAAAAGCACATAGCTCTGATACTTTAACTAAAGGAAAACTCCTTCCGTTGTAATAGACTGTTCTAGTTGCTGGATCTAGCCAACTAGGAGGAGATATGATAAACCATACTAAGCCAGTCTATTACATCAGAGTTTCCCAAGGCTTCCTGAAATTTCTACATTTCAGAGATGGCTTCATAAAAAGCCTTGAAAGGATTATAAAGAAAATAAACTCAAGGTGCATTTTCTAACTTTGAAAGTGTCTTGAACATCTAAACTTACAAAAAGTTTAGTTGAAAATTTGGCAAAGTACACAAATAACTTTAACTAATTTGCTTTGACAGTGAAGGTTACTTTTTAAAAGAGGTCCAAGACTACAACAATGGATCAAAGTTGAAGCACAGTAACAGAATAATATGAGGAAAGTCCATATTTACTATTAATTAAAAATCTCATTTTCTCTCTCAGCACATTAGGACGTTTATCAATGAAACCTGGATAGAGCGATATGGCTCTCCCCTTCAACATGAGACCATCATGTTGTTGTGGTCCTTCATTGTGTCTGTTTATGGTATAGGAGGAGTGCTAGGAAGCCTATACTGTGGCTACCTCACTACAAAATACAGAAAGTAAGTCTTTCTTTTAATATCTTGATAATCAAGCCATGTGGGGAAAAATATACTAGCAAAGCACATACAGTCAGCTATTCCTGTTCCATAGTCTGACCATATATACTTGTATTAAATTGCTTTAATTTGCTATCATAGCCCCCCAGTGTAAGTGGTAACCAGTCTTTGATTCAATGCATTTAAATAGTACGCTGATAGTGAAGTGTGGTCCCTTCTGAAGATGCACTTACCAGCACTCCATTGACTAGTGCCTTGTGGGGAAGTAACATGCAGGGCCGGCTCTAACTTTTTTGCCGCCCCAGGCAAAAAAGAAGAGCGCCGCCCCGCCGTAACACACACACCCCCCAGCGCCGCACCGCCGCCCCCCGCCCCCCAGCGCCGTGCCGCCCAAACCCCCGGAGCGCCAGGCCGCTCAAACCCCCGCCCCCTCGAGCGCCGGGCCGGGCCGCCCAAACCCTCCCCTCCAGCGCCAGGCCAGGCCGCCCAAACCC
>NW_020665141.1:245853-269504 GCF_002925995.2 Terrapene triunguis
AAAAAAAAAAAAAAAAAAAACAAGGCAAGCACCCCCTGCCACCCCAACATTGGCCGCCCCTTCTAAGGTGCCACCCCAAGCACGTGCTTGGTCGGCTGGTGCCTGGAGCCGGCCCTGGTAACATGTGGCACAATTTCCTCACATCAAGATCACATATGTCTCCAGTACAGAATTTCTAAGTGTTTTTAATTTATAAGGGGGAGTCGCACCTGGAGGCTGGCTATGTGAAAGGGGTCACCAGTACAAAAAAGTTTGAGAATCACTGATTTAAACCATGCCACAAAGGAGCAGTAATTGCTGTACCATACTTACAGTTAACATATTTAAGAAGTTACGTGCTTGTATGTTGGATAAGTAACAGCAAATACATTAATCAAAAACAGTACAGGAGATACTCACTTCATACCATTCTCTCTATGTTTTTACAGAAAGAAGTGTCAGATTGTCACTAACCTGATCATGCTAGTAGCTGCACTTTTCATGGCCTTCTGTAAGATGGCCAAGTCCTTTGAGATGATTCTGATTGGGCGCCTCCTCTATGGCATTGGTGCAGGTATGACCTCTGTATACATCAAAAGGGAGTCTCCTTGCTGTCCCAGTACAGTCTCCTTTCATTATTATTATTCTTTTAGAATTATTTTATATTACCCACCAAGTATACTTGGCATGTCACAAAAGACACTGAAACATAACAACAGGTTTCAGAGTAGCAGCCGTGTTAGTCTGTATCCGCAAAAAGAACAAGTGGGTTGTAGCCCACGAAAGCTTATGCTCTAATAAATTTGTTAGTCTCTAAGGTGCCACAAGTACTCCTGTTCTTTTTGTGAAACATAACAGCTGATCAAAGGTGCATGGAGTGGAAATGAATAGTGGGAAGAGCATAGGATGAGACAGTTAATATTTTCCTCAATTTAATGGCCATCTCTCTTCTTTCCTGTCCAAGGTTTCTCTCTCGCTATACATCCTCAGTACGTAGCAGAGATTTCACCCAAGAAGCTGCGTGGATTTTCAAACGCCACTCTGTCTGTTTTTCTGACACTAGGAAAAGTCTCAGGGCAGATTTTTGGACTAAGGTAAAACAAAATCATCTACCACCTTTCTATGCAGGAGCAGAAGCTGGTCTTAAGTCTTTAAAAAAAAGCCACCCTCTAAAATCCTCAATAACTCCTCTCATTTTCACAATTAAATGTTTTATCTTAAGCCAGTAGACAGTATTTGACCAAATCTGAGATTTCCATGTTTAAGTCATTGTACACAGAAAAATACAAGTAATTAACCATAATCTGACATTTTTTCCCTCTATAGCCTTGCTACCAATTGGCTTACCTTAAAACTTCCTGAGGTTTATTTGAAATATCTTGTTGAGATCTAGCACATGGGATCACATTTGAGATGCACAGCATATTAGAAAGTTATTCCGTTCAAAATTAGCATCACAATCTCAAACTTCCTAAAGTTCATTGTGGGACCTAATGATTATCATTAGAAAGTTTTCCAAAGTGCTGCTGAGTTTCACAAAATTTTCCAGACTGTTGATTCAGTTACCCTGCTGCAATGCACTCACCACTGGAATTTGGCCCATTTGCTGTCTCTCTACTTATCAGTCAGAAAAAGTTATTGAATGTTAATGTAATGGTTTGACCATGACTGCACTTTTACATTTACTCTCCAGAGAGCTCTTAGGAAATGAATTGTTGTGGCCATTGTTGTTGGCTTCTACTGGACTCACGGCACTGATTCAACTGATTATGCTCCCATTCTTCCCTGATTCCCCATCCTACCTTCTGATACAGAAGGGTAATGAGGATGCCTTCATGAAAGGTAAAGTACTTACTCCGCTCATTTCAGTAAATCATCTAATTTGTTGGAGTGTTAGCCATTGTAAGCAAGGAGAGTAGAACCCAAGTCTCCCACTACCTGAATAAAACTGTGCTCTTAATGTTCATTTTTATTAAATAAAAATTTTTAAATTGTTACATTTAAGTCAACTCAACATTAGTGTGAGATGACATACTGACAGCCCCGAAGACAAAAAACTCTTCTAGCTATCTATAGAACAAGCACAAGAGTAGACTTCCACACATTGCCCCGACAGCATACACCAAATCATGATGTGGTGAAATCAGCTAAGGACAGGAGACTAATTAAATCTCTGTGATTCAGACAGAATAAAAGGATTTGTTAATACACAGTGATGGAGATGAGCTGATAGATTAATCTATTTCGTTTTTCCTCCTGCACAGCCATTAAGCAGCTCTGGGGTGAAGGAGATCATCAAGCAGAGATTAATGACATATTGCAGGAAAAGGCTGCAATGAAAAGCACCAAAACCTTGCGTGTCCTGGAACTATTTAAAGAACGATCCTTGCGCTGGCAATTGTACATTTTGGTCACCGTCATGACCACCTTGCAGCTTAGTGGCGTCAATGCAGTTGAGTGTTTTCCCTGTGTAAAAACTCAGTCATTGTTAGGTAGCATTAAAAAAAAGCCTAGTTATTTGTTACACTATTATATTCTATGACACATGTTATGCAGGAAGTCAGACTAGATGATCATAATAGTCCCTTCTGGCCTTAAAATCTGAGAATCTTGGTCCTCTTCTTCCTGATCAATGGGGGTCCCTGGTTGTTGCCATTACAATCCTGAATGCATTAGCAAGTTTACCAGCTCCACCAAAGAGCCAGCATAGGCCACTCACTCAGATGTGAGGGATCCTCTCCAGAATTGCTAACAAGCAGCAGTACTGGGGGGAGGTATTCAATGCCCAATTCTAGGGTCAGTCTCCACCAATAAAGATGATGGACAAAGACACACCATTGTTGCACCACATTCTATGTCAAACCACTGCTGACCCATCCCCCTAGAGTCCATAGGTTGGAGTCTGCTGGTGAGGTCAGAGGTACTGAAGGCTAGAATCTGAAAACTGAGACAAGGATGAAGCTTTTCATTCAGGTACATGAAGATCTAAGAATATGTAATCCTCCAAAAGCAGCAAGAGAGACATGATGTGCATAATTTTGAATTATCAGTGTGCAAAGCTAGAAAGCTGTGGTTGTAGAGATAGGAATGGATAGAGCAGACAGAACTTCACTTGTACAAGGAGCTTGTGACATGCTATCACATGTACAGTGAGAACTAGATGGCACCAAAATGCTTTATCAGTGAACTGCCTCTGTGGATGCAGACAGCCCACCCATTAGTAAATTTGCTTTATATTAGAATAAATTTTTGTCTGATTTCTGCCTCACATCTGAGGAGTTTCACAGCATGCCTCCAAGATGATTGTTCACACTATTTTCTCTCTGCCTTTTTCAGATCTATTTCTACTCTTTTGAAGTGTTCCGTACAGCCAAGTTTGAAGAAGATCTCATCCCCTACATATCACTAGGAATTGGGATGTGTGAATGCCTATCATCTATAGTGTGTGTAAGTCTCACCAAACCGGAGTTTGTAGGAAGAAAGGAAAGTGTTTAGAGAGAGCAATTTTTTTTAATGTGTGGCTTTGGCAGAGGGGAGCTAGGGGGAGAGAATCACTCCTTTGTGTAAACTAACCAAGAAATTTCCTCCTACTTCTAAGCCACATGAAGCTGTGAAAGGCAGCCCTTCTCCCCAATTAACTTTGTCTTGCTGAATGTCTTTGTCCTCATTTTTACTCTGTGAAGTAAGTTTCACATCCTGCTTTAACCAATCGTGATTTTGTACAGATAACTGCTTTGTGAATAGATAGGAAGAGAAAAGGGCACAGGTTCAATGGCCTGTAAAGGGCAAAATAGTGGATTACGTGAAGCCATGTGAAATTTTGGATTGATACAAAATTGTGCAGTTTGACACAGATCTGCACGTAACAAAGAAATTTATGTCATTTGCCAAGAAGCTGGTGCATGTCCGATCACTGTCATTCTGGGTAAAAAGATGTTATCACCTGCAGGGTATGGCTGTCAATTGGCTGTACACTTTCCCTATTCAGAGACAGAAAAAGTTACCAGCTCCCACAATGAAGGAGACTAAAGTCCATGAACTATTTTATCCCCTCAATTTTTAAGGAATTGCAGTGGAGGCTCTGGGACATATAAGCCCTTCAAGAACACCTACTTTCTGCCTTCATTTCTGGGGTAAGCCTCAGGTAGTTCAATCCTATGTGTTGACTTATGACCTTTTCTCATGACACGATACAATAATTATTCCTGTAAGTAGGGCAGATATATATTGCTCATGTCCACACACTCTGCATTCTTGCCTAAAAATGGATTATCTCTAGATATCCAGGGATCAAGACTGATGTACAGCGATTAAAGTAAAATATACCTCTTGGCCATGGTTTTAAGGAAGAAATACTCAAGTAGAAAAATATTTCTGAATAAGTCAATAGGAGATGCTGAAGTAAAGCAGAATCAGTCCAACCATACTGTATAAATTAATCTTTCTGGTCTAAAGGTACAGTCCCCAGTACAAGTGATAAACTGAAATGTCAATAAAATTCATCTGATGTTTAGAGAGTCTCATCTGTTTGTATTAACTGAATAAGACTTCTGAGAAGAATGTTAGGAGCATGAGAAGTAATCAGTTCATTTGGAGTTGGAATTAACCATATTTGTGATGTTGTGTTTTCCAGAGCTCCCTTATTGAGCGATTTGGCAGGAGAATGCTGTTGTGCGGAGGATATGTACTAATGATTTTCGTGTTAGCACTCCTCACAATGACTCTCTCCCTGCAGGTAAGGAGATTTCCTAATCGGTACTTTTCCAGCATCAACCCCCATTTCTGATCTTTCCTCCTAGGCAAGATTTTTCACAACAGAATAACCACCAAAGTGAATTTCATTCACCATGGTGGAAAGCAGGAAGCGGGGCCGGATTTCCAATTAGGCATTGTAGGCACGTGCTTAGGGGCACGTAAACGTTAAAAGTGGGGCACTGTGAGCCACGACCGGGTGGGGCGGCTGCTGAAGGTGCTGGGAGCCTCCCAGCCCCTTTCCAATCTCAGCCACCCCGCTGCCTCCGCCCTGTGCTGGGGAAGGAGAGGGAGGGCATGGCCGGTACCCCATTCACTTGCACGGGCAGAGCCGGAGCACAGCTACCACACTGGGTTGCGGGAGGGACAGAAGACACCTAGGGACTGCTCGCCATGGGGAGAGGTACAGTCCCCCGCTTGCGCCTCACCTTGAGCGGGTGGGCTGCGCCCTGGCTCGGGCTGGGAGTGCCATGCGTGGCAGAGACGGGGGTGCTGAAGATGCTGTGCCTAGGGGCGCGTAAGGTGTAAATCTGGCCCTGGCAGGGAGCATTCTATTCTACCATATTATTAAAGAGTCTGCTCTCACTTTGCTTTCTCGCTCTAGCATCAATTCTTCTGGATGCATTACTTCAGCGTCACTCTGATCTTCTTGTTCGTTATCTGCTATGGAATTGGACCATGTGAGTACATCCACTTTAGATGATGGTGAGGGGGAAACTTTGCACCATACCACTCAAGTGCATCAGAAGTGGTGGGTAAAGAATGGAACACCACTGTGACATCTCTAGAGAGCAGCAAGGGAAGGGGGTTTAGCTATCTGAATACATTAACAGAAGGAGACGTGTCCATAAATGGGAAACGTGGAAAGAGCACATGAGCACGTCAAGTTTTACTGCCGATCTTTTACTGGCTCTTAACTCAGAACGTAGTATCCTCCTCTCCCAGAAAATTTGAGACCCAAATCCCAGAGGAAGAACCCCAAAGTACTCTGCTAACAACACAATTCCCCCAACAGAACATTGATATGTACATATTTAGCTATCACCTCCTTTGTTAAAATATTGAACTGATGCACTTTCTGCCCATGGAGGAGCATCGATAGAAGAGGCCGCAAAACAGATGAGGGATGTGGATTAACAATTTATTGCACTGATGGTGCATACCAATAAAATATAAAACCACATAGATCACACAAAAATCAGAGAAAATATGCCAAACTGTGCACTACAATCTAGCAGATTAAGGGTATGTCTACACTACAAAATTAGGTCGAATTTATAGAAGCCGGTTTTATAGAAATCGGTTTTATAGAGTTGATTGTGTGTCCCCCCACATAAAATGCTCGAAGTGCATTAAGTCGGCGGACCGCATCCACAGTACCGAGGCTAGCGTCGACTTCCGGAGCATTGCACTGTGGGTAGCTATCCCACAGTTCCCGCCGCCCATTGGAATTCTGGGTTGAGATCCCAATGCCTGATGATGCAAAAACAGTGTCGCGGGGGGTTCTGGGTACATGTCGTCAGGCCTCTCCCCCTCCGTCAGAGCAACGGCAGACAATCGATTCGTGCCTTTTTACCTGGGTTACCTGTGCAGACAGCATACCATGGCAAGCATGGAACCCGCTCAGCTCAGCTCACCATCACCATATGTCATCTGGGTGCCGGCAGACGTGGTACTGCATTGCTACACAGCAGCAGCTAATTGCCTTTTGGCAGTAGATGGTGTATTACGACTGGTATCCATCGTCGTATTCCTCAGTGAGTTCAATCAGATGCACCTGGGCAGACATGTTTTGTCTCCTGGAGACTCAGTCCTGCCGGCAGTCCTATTGAACCGTCTTGACGACGATGGCTAGCAGTCATAGTACAGCATCTTCTGCCAAGCACCCAGAAGATGCCGACGGCTATCAGTCATGCTGCACCATCTGCTGCCAGCTTAAGATGTAAAAAATAGATGGACCAGATTTGTTCTGTATTCATTTGCTTCCCCCTCCCTCCGTGAAATCAACCGCCTGCTAAAGCCAGGGTTTTGAGTTCAATCTTTGGGGGGGCCATTCTGTGTGACAGTTGTTTGTGTTTCTCCCTGATGCACAGCCACCTTTGTTGATTTTAATTCCCTGTACCTGTAAGCCATGTCGTCACTCGCCCCTCCCTCCCTCCGTCAGACAATAGTTTTGTGCCTTTTTTCAGCCCAGACGCCATAGCACTGGGATCATGGAGCCCGCTCAGATCACCACGGCAATTATGAGCACTATGAACACCACGCGCATTGTCCTGGAGTATATGCAGATCCAGAACATGCCAAAGCAAAACCAGGCGAGGAGTCGATTGCAGCGAGGCGACGAGAGTGATGAGGAAATTGACATGGACATAGACCTCTCACAAAGTACAGGCCCCAGCAATGTGCAAATCATGGTGTTACTGGGGCAGGTTCATGGCGTGGAACGCCGATTCTGGGCCCGGGAAACAAGCACAGACTGGTGGGACCGCATCGTGTTGCAGGTGTGGGACGATTCCCAGTGGCTGCGAAACTTTCACATGCGTAAGGGCACTTTCATGGAACTTTGTGACTTGCTTTCCCCTGCGCTGAAGCGCCAGAATACCAGGATGAGAGCAGCCCTCACAGTTGAGAAGCGAGTGGCGATAGCCCTGTGGAAGCTTGCAATGCCAGACAGCTACCGGTCAGTCGGGAATCAATTTGGAGTGGGCAAATCTACTGTGGGGGCTGCTGTAATCCAAGTAGCCAACGCAATCAAAGACCTGCTGATATCAAGGGTAGTGACTCTGGGAAACATGCAGATCATAGTGGATGGCTTTGCTGCAATGGGATTCCCAAATTGTGGTGGGGCGATAGACGGAACCCATATCCCTATCTTGTCACCGGAGCACTAAGCCACCGAGTACATAAACCGCAAGGGGTACTTTTCAATGCTGCTGCAAGCCCTGGTGGATCACAAG
Source organism: Terrapene triunguis (assembly GCF_002925995.2). Classification (NCBI taxonomy): domain Eukaryota; kingdom Metazoa; phylum Chordata; order Testudines; family Emydidae; genus Terrapene; species Terrapene triunguis. The sequence goes on from NW_020665141.1 coordinate 253,542, forward strand.
GGACGTTTCACTAACATCAACGTGGGATGGCCGGGAAAGGTACATGATGCTCACGTCTTCAGGAACTCTGGTCTGTTTCAAAAGCTGGAGGAAGGGACTTTCTTCCCGGACCAGAAAATAACCATTGGGGATGTTGAAATGCCTATAATTATCCTTGGGGACCCAGCCTACCCCTTAATGCCATGGCTCATGAAGCCATACACAGGCAGCCTGGACAGTAGTCAGGACCTGTTCAACTATAGGCTGAGCAAGTGCCGAATGGTGGTGGAATGTGCATTTGGACGTTTAAAAGCACGCTGGCGCAGTTTACTGACTCGGATAGACCTCAGCGAAGCCAATATTCCAATTGTTATTGCTGCTTGCTGTGCGCTCCACAATATCTGTGAGAGTAAGGGGGAGACATTTATGGTGGGGTGGGAGGTTGAGGCAAATCGCCTGGCCGCTGATTACACCCAGCCAGACACCAGGGCGGTTAGAAGAGTACAGCAGGGCGCGGTGCGCATCAGAGAAGCTTTGAAAACCAGTTTTGTGACTGGCCAGGCTACGGTGTAAAACTTCTGTTTGTTTCTCCTTGATGAACCCTCCGCCCCCCCCCACCCGGTTCACTCTACTTCCCTGTAAACTAACCACCCTCCCCTCCCCTATTCGAGCACCACTTGCAGAGGCAATAAAGTCATTGTTACTTCACATTCATGCATTCTTTATTAATTCAATCACACAACTAGGGGGATAACTGCCAAGGTAGCCCGGGAGGGGTGAGGGAAGGAAAAGGCCACACTGCAGTTTAAAACTTTAACTCTTATTGAAGGCCAGCCTTCTGATGCTCGGGCAATCATCTGGGGTGGAGTGACTGGGTGGCCGGAGGCCCCCCCCCCTCAGCGCGTTCTTGGGCGTCTGGGTGAGGAGGCTATGGAACTTGGGGAGGAGGGCTGTTGGTTACACAGGGGCTGTAGCGGCGGTCTCTGCTCCTGCTGCCTTTCCTGCAGCTCAACCATACGCTGGAGCATATCAGTTTGATGCTCCAACAGCCAGAGCATCAACTCTTGCCTTCTGTCAGCAAGCTGATGCCACCTATCCTCTTCAGCCCGCCACTTGCTCTCTTCAGCCCGCGATTCAGCCCGCCACCTCTCCTCTCGTTCATATTGTGCTTTTTTGCACTCTGACATTGACTGCCTCCACGCATTCTGCTGTGCTCTGTCAGCGTGGGAGGACATCTGGAGCTCCAAGAACATATCATCCCGAGTCCGCCGTTTTCTCCTTCTAATCTTCACTAGCCTCTGTGAAAGAGAAACATTTGCAGCTGGTGGTGGAGAAGGGAGAGGTGGTTAAAAAATAGACATTTTAGAGAACAATGGGTACACTCTTTCACGTTAAATTTTGCTGTTCACATTACACAGTACGTGTGCTTTCGTTACAAGGTCGCATTTTTCCTCTTATATTGAGGGGCTGCCGGTTTGGTGTGAGAGATCACTCACGCAGTGCCAGGCAACAGATTTCGGCTTGCAGGCAGCCACGGTAAGCCACAGTCTTTTGGCTTTTTTAACCTTCTTAACATGTGGGAATGGTTTCAAACAGTAGCGCCCTCATTTCCCATACCAAGCACCCGTTGGGTTGGCCATTTAAAATGGGTTTGCAATGTAAAAGGAGGGGCTGTGGTTTCCGGGTTAATATGCAGCACAAACCCAACTACCCCCCCCACACACACACACACCCAATTCTCTGGAATGATCACTTCACCCCTCCCCCCTACCGCGTGGCTAACAGCGGGGAACATTTCTGTTCAGCCGAGCAGGAACGGGCACCTCTGAATGTCCCCTTAATAAAATCACCCCATTTCAACCAGGTGACCGTGAATGATATCACTCTCCTGAGGATAACAAAGAGAGATAAGGAATGGATGTTGTCTGCATGCCAGCAAACACTGGGACCATACGCTGCCATGCTTTGTTATGCAATGATTCCAGACTACGTGCTACTGGCCTGGCATGGCCTGGCATGGTAAAGTGTCCTACCATGACGGACGGGATAAGGCAGCCCTCCCCAGAAACCTTTTGAAAAGGCTTTTGCGGTACATGAAGGAGAGCTTTCTGGAGATGTCCCTGGAGGATTTCCGCTCCATCCCCATACATGTTAACAGACTTTTCCAGTAGCTGTACTGGCTGTGATTGCCAGGGCAAATTAATCATTAATCATTAAACACGCCTGCTTTTAAACCATGTGTAATATTTACAAAGGTACACTCACCAGAGGTCCCTTGTGTGCCCTCAGGGTCTGGGAGCACGCCTTGGGTGAGTTCGGGGGTAACTGGTTCCAGGTCCAGGGTGATAAACATATCCTGGCTGTTGGGGAAACCGGTTTCTCCGCTTCCTTGCTGTGAGCTATCTTCCTTGTACCCCGAACCCGCTTCCCTGTTGCGTGATTCTCCATTGATGGAGTCAAAGCACACAGTTGGGGTAGTGGTGGCTGCACCCCCTAGCATGGCATGCAGCTCCGCGTAGAAGCAGCATGTTTGCGGCTCTGCCCCGAACCTTCCGTTTGCCTCTCTGGCTTTGTGGTAGGCTTGCCTTAGCTCCTTAATTTTCACGCGGCACTGCTGTGCGTCCCTGTTATGGCCTCTGTCCTTCATGGCCTTTGAGACTTTTTCTAATATTTTGCCATTTCATTTACTGCTATGGAGTTCAGCTAGCACTGATTCATCTCCCCATATGGCGAGCAGATCCCGTACCTCCTGTTCGGTCCATGCTGGAGCTCTTTTGCGATCCTGGGACTCCATCATGGTTACCTGTGCTGATGAGCTCTGCGTGGTCACCTGTGCTCTCCACGCTGGGCAAACAGGAAATGAAATTCAAAAGTTCGCGGGGCTTTTCCTGTCTACCTGGTCAGTGCATCTGAGTTGAGAGTGCTGTCCAGATCGGTCACAATGAAGCACTGTGGGATAGCTCCTGGAGGCCAATAACGTCGAATTCCGTCCACACTACCCCAAATCTGACCCGCAAAGGCTGATTTTAGCGCTAATCCCCTCATCGGAGGTGGAGTAAAGAAACCGGTTTAAAGGGCCCTTTAAGTCGAAAAAAAGGGCTTCATCGTGTGGACGTGTCCAGGCTTAATTCGATTTAATGCTGCTAAATTCGACCTAAACTCGTAGTGTAGGCCAGGCCTCAGAGGCTAATGTATACAAAGTTTGAAAATGTGTTTTTTTTTCCTCCCTCATTCCTCACAGCAGAAAGGGATGCTATCTACATCTCACAGATTAAATATCCCATTATTCATTTCAATTTGAAATTAACAAGATCAAGACTTTACATCACAATTTCCATCTATTTAGCTGAGTTAAGGCAGGGACCCTGTCAGAGTCCATCAGTACAGTTTCAAAAGTCAGGACAGCAAGGTATCATAATAAATACATAGCTGTTATATAGTACTTGTCATCCATAAATCTCAAAGCACTATACAAAGGAGGTGAATATAATTTATCCCCATTTTACAGATTAAAAAAAAACTGAGGCACAGGGAAGCAAACTGACTGAGTTCACCCAGCAAGTCAGTGGCAGAGGGTATGTCTGCACTGCAGTCAAAAGGTATGACTGAAGAGTGTGTAGATATACCCAAGCTAGCTTTGATCTACTTGGGGAGGAGGGGTGGGGGGGGAAGTGGTGTGAAGCCATGGCAGCAGCATGGACTGTACAAGTCTGCCTGGGATCCTGGGTATGTACTTGAGTGGCTAGCTCATGCTACCACCTGTGCTGCCACAGCAACACTGCTATTGTCATTCAAGCTAGCTAGATGAACGCTGGCTTGGGTACGTCTACTCATGCTGCAGTCACTCCTGATTGCAGAGTCCACATACCGTGAGTCCCAAGTCCCAGTCTAGTCTTCTGTGCACTAGCCCACACCTCCCTACAAGGCAACCCAACCCTTCCCTGAGTTTATGCACACTGTCTGCAGCAGTGCCACTGCCAGGGTTCTGGGGCTGGGAATCAAGTTCTTTTGTTGTAGTAGAGGACACTAACCACATAGATCACTGGGACAGACTTACTATTATTTTCTACTAGGCCTTGTCAGTGTGAGGTTCTTTGCAGAGGCAAGTGAATTAATTACTAAAGAAACAACTTTTCTCCAGCTGGAGCCACCGTATCCATAATGACTGAAATCTTCAGCCAGTCATTCAGACCATCAGCCTTTCTGATTAATGGATGCATCAGCTGGATGTGGCTCTTTGTCATTGGAATGATTTTTCCCTACATTGTGGTAAGTGATTCTGTGACCCAACCTCTTCGGGATGCCATCCGGCTGAGGGCACAGGAGTACATAGGTCTAGTACAAAAGAATGCAGTGTAAGGACTCTAATTAAAGCCAGTGGCACACTGGTCATCATAATCATACCAAAGTGTATATATACCATCTGTATAAGGAGTTCTATGTATATATACTGAAAATTATGTTCTTAAGATCTGTGACTAGGTACTGGTCACTAGAAAGGTGAAAACCAGGTTCTCTTTTAGGCAAGAAATGTTTATCTAGTTGTTGGTTTACATGTAAATTAGGTACTCTGTGGGTCACAGAGGTTCACATTCATTTACAGTCTGAGCCAAATACTAAGAAGGATCATTAAATCCACAAGGAGGAGAGAGTTACAGGAAGAAATGAACCAGCAGGGGAGAGGCCTGTTCAGAAGTAAGGACAGTGAACTTTTGGGGGTATAGGCAAGGAGGTACACCCTCATTCCTGAAATCTCGGAGAAACTGCAAGTGGGCTTGATCTTATGAGATGTGATCCCAGCCAAACGGATTGAAAATGCTGGGGAAAATTCCAGGGGTAAGTGTAACAGGGTGCTGGCCAGGAGGTCCTGAGCCAGGCCCCTGTTAGCCCAGCTCCAATTAAGAAGCATTAATTGGGGCTGGCTGAGTATGCCACACCTAATTGCTAGAAGAGAAGCACCTGTGGGCCTCATTAGCCGGGGGCTATATAAGACTGGCAGGGGAGAAGAGAAAGGGGAGGGAGGAGCCAAAGGCTGTGCACCCCGGTTGGCTGGAGAAGCTAACTGTCCCCCAGGTTGCTGGTTTGGAGCAGACTGTAAATAGAAGGTGGTGGGAGCTGGCACTGAAAATAAGAAGCACTGGTGATTGCACTCAGAAGAGGTCTCTGGCTGATTTGTTGCGAGGGCAAGCGAAGGCCTCATTACACATGGGGGCTTGTCCAGGATCCAAGAGCCAGCGAACATGGTTGTCGACCCGGATATGGAGGAGACCCTGCAATGGCTGGTCAAACAGCAGGTGCAGATGCAGCAGGCCCTGCAAAGTTTTCAGCAGTCCCACCAGGCTGAGAGACAGGCTTTCCTGACCTGGCAAGCGGAGCAACAGCAGAGTCTGTGAGAGCTCATATGGGAGCAGACCGACGTGCAACAACAGCTCCTGCAATGCGTGGTGAGTCCTGCGGCAGGGGAGGGCACCCGACCGCAAGGCTGGGGACTCTGTAAAATGAGCTCGGTGGATGAAAATGAAATGATGGACACATTGGTCCTAGGACAATTGCTGCAGAGCCTCCCTGGGAACATAGACGTCTGGGTAAGGCGTCATCAGCCGGTCACCGTTGAGGCAGCGGTCAGGTTGACTGAGGAATATATCGAGGGAGAGGGTCCCCGGAGGGAGGACCGACCCCGGAAAGACAAGGAGGTGAGGAAGAAACTGGCAGAACCTTTTTCCTGGAAAGGCCTGGAGAGAAAGGGGGAGCCCCGAAGAGCACCCGAGAGGCCCGCCAAGCTTGTTTGCTGGCAGTGAGAGAGACCTGGACACACAAAACGTGACTGCCCTGATATGGACTGTGGGTGGGCTGAGTTTTGTGGCTGGACTCAAGTTGGGGGCCAAAAAGGGGGGCAGAAACTGTCCACCATTCCAGTGAGGATTGGGAGGAACCCCCAAACAGGCCTGATAGATACTGTGTCAGCCTGTTCACTTGTACAGAGGGGGCTGGTAAAGCCACACTGGCTGATCGCAGGGGCAAGGATGGCCCTCAAGTGTATCCATGGGGACAAGAGGTCCTGCCCAGTGGCCCAGGTGCCTCTTGAAGTGAGGGGCCGCTTCAAATGGAAGCGGGTTGGGGTGCTAGAGGGGCTACCATACCCGGTAGTGTTAGGTAGGGACTGGGGCCCACTACCTAGAAAGAAGCGGTGGGGTGCCCCGAAGGAGGGGGCAGAGATCCCTAAACCGAGGATCCCAAGTAGGGAAGACAAGCGAAGTCCCAGAAATAACAAAGAAGAGAACCCTAGACAACAGAGCCCAGGGCAAGCAGACCCACAGGAAGGGTGTATGGGGGAGCTGGTCAGCCTGAGCTGCTTGGAAGGGGAGAGTGGGCAATTGGAGCACCCCACAACACTGCTTCGTGGGGAGGGGACCCAGAACCCACTGGGTGGTGCGGGGGAAACTGAGGCACAGAAGGCCCCACAGGATGGTGGGATGGATCCTGACCCCCTACCAAAAGTAAAGGGGGAACAGGGGATGGGACGCCTGCAGGGGTGGGACTGGTGTGACGACCTGTGGGCAGAGGCGGAACTATGGGGGCAGCCACGCCCCGAGCAGTGTACGTTTTGCAGGAGGGGGATGGAGAAAACCCCAGGAGAGGATGCCGGGGATCGCCTGGCCAAGAGCGGGAAACTTCCCTGGAGGAGGCCCCTGGGCAGAGGGGCTGAGGTCGGCCGGACCTTGCGGTTCTTAAGGGGGGAGGCATGTAACAGGGTGCTGGCCAGGAGGCCCTGAGCCAGGCCCCTGTTAGCCCAGCTCCAATTAAGAAGCATTAATTGGGGATGGCTGAGTATGCCACACCTAATTGCTAGAAGAGAAGCACCTGTGGGCCTTACTAGCTGGGGTCTATATAAGTCTGGCAGTGGAGAAGGGAAAGGGGAGGGAGGAGCAAAGGCTGTGCATCCCTGTTGGCTGGAGAAGCAGGTTGCTGGTTTGGAGCAGACTGTAAATAGAAGGTGGTGGGAGCTGGCACTGAAAATAAGAAGCACTGGTGATTGCACTCAGAAGAGGTCTCTGGCTGATTTGTTGTGAGGGCAAGCGAAGGCCGTGTTACAGTAAGCGATCTTGTAGGAGATAGCGGAATGCCTTGTTAGTTAAGCTTAGACTCTAGAAATTGTGTTATGATTTTGTTTTATATGTAACCGTTTTTCTAATATTCTCACTCTCCATCACTTGACTCTGTTCTTTGATAAAAAAATTCTTGTTTTCACTATAAATATCTTAGCTGTGTGTTAAGTACAGTATGGCTCTTGAGTTGAGTCTTGCAAGCTGGGGTGTACTACTCTTTTGGATCTGAGAATGTTCAGTGGGACAGGGGCCAAGTACTCCAGAGGGATGCTAGGAGGATTTGGGAGTTGGAGTGTGTCTATCGCTAACTCATACAGAGACAGCGAGGCTTGTGGAGACGTGGAAGGCAGTGCTTGTGCTTCCAGAGGTTGGTGGTTTCAGGGAGCTGATCCACAGCAGGCCCAGATAAGACTCTCTCATGACAAGAGCAGGTGGGATGAGGTGCCTCACAACTTTGGGAAGCATCACAGTTGGCAGGATATTACACCCAGTTTGCTGATTAGCTAAGGATTGTGCTCCAGGCATTTATTTACCAAATAAATAATAGTTGCTGAGAGATTCACAACCGAGAAGACTGGGAAACAGGTAAAGAAAGGTTACGGTTTGTTATTTTGGGTAAGGGAAACAGAACAAAAGAAAATATAAAATGAGTAAGCGGATGAACAGAAAAGTGATCAGACTGATTGACCAAAAGGACCAAAGGGCAAAGGGGGTGCAGGCTTTGAAAACAATCCTGATGCAGCTCTCAATGAAACAGCCATGAAACTGGAGTTCGCCAGGAGATGATTAAGCGGAAAAGAAATGAGAGCACTAGAGGTGTGAAATTGCAGATAGAGTCAAAGAGCAAATAATACCCCATCAAAGAGGGCTGGTGCTAGAAGACATAAAGCACAAAGCCCAAGAAGCAGAAGCCCTTAGGCCTGAAAGGGGGAAGACAGAGAGGCTACATGCCCTGATCATATTGAATTTACAAAAAAAATGGTCCCTCATCCCATGGGGAATTCTCACCAGGGTTCACAGAGCTACAACAAGCTATGCCTGAGTTACAGAGAGACTGTTTGCACTGAGGAATATTTAATCCCCTTCAAAAGAATATGCATGATACACAGAATCCCAAATGAACAAAGAATGACTGTCTTACTCCCCAAATTGACTGGTAAAACTTTACAGGTATTTAATGATATGGAGGTTAATGAGGCTGAGAAGTATGTTCATAGAATCATAGAAATGTAGATTTCAAAAGGACCTCGATGTGTCATCTAGTTCAGTCCCCTACACTAAGGCAGAACTAAGTACTATCTAGACCACTCCTGACAGGCATGCAGTTCAAGGAGTCTGTTAAAAAGGTTTCCCACTACTCCAGAGGCATTCAGAAACCTTAAAAAGATTGATAAGTTACATCGAGGGGAATATGTGGAGAAAATGGATAACGAGTAAAGGGGCAGACACCCATGACAAGTTGGTAGATCTGATCACTCAAGAGCAGCGGTTCTCAGACTATGGGGAGGTGCAGGAATGTGTCAAGGCAGGCATGAGCTGTGTGTGGTTTGTTTGTTTTTTAAGAGCTCTGCCTGTCAGCCCCAGGCAGCTGGGGCTTGTGTGGAAGGGCCATGCACACCTGGGAGGTGGGGGGGATGAGATAAAGGGGACAGCCAGAGCCCCACCACCTGGGGGCTGACAGCCAGAGCCCCGTCACCCAGGATCAGGCTCTCCTTCCCAATCCCTCACCAGGAGGCAGCCCAGGCTTGGGCTCTACCTCCTCCCTTCCCCCCACATCCCTCACCTGGAGGTGGCAGGGCTCCAGCTGTCAGCCCCAGGGGGGCAGTAGCAGTGCACAAGTAAGGGTGGCGATGGCGTGCTAAGTCTACTTTGAAAAGCGATATTGACCAATCATACTGCCACCCTTACTTCTGTGTTGCTGCTGGCACAACGCTGCCTTCAGAGCTGAGTGCCCGGCCAGCAGCCTCTGCTCTCCTTTCAGAGCTGGGTGGTGGTATATGTACTTGGGGTGGTGGGGTGGTAAATGACTATAGACACAAAGCAGGTGGGGCACAATCAAATAAGTTTGAGAACCACTGCTCAGGAGCAGTTCTTTGAGGTCTGCTCTGAGGAAGGGCAAGCCATGGTGTGGGAGAAAAACTCCAGTATCGGTGAAAACATCTGCCAAAGGTAACTTGTACATACAAGCGAGACTATTCGAGGAGCACAAATTCCAAAGGGAAAGGCAAAAACTTGCATAAAAGGGGGTTCCCAGTTTGTCCCTGGGAATAGGGAGAGAGGTGAGGGAACTAAGTCCACACCACCCCAGTACCAGTCTCCTCCTAGTAACCCTAATTATTGGACCCCACCCCAAAGAAACATTATTTATGTGGGCCCCTTGGTCATATAAAAAGGCAATGCCCTAAGTACGGGGGATCCCAATTCACTCCCTGATCTGTTCAGGTTAATGCAGCTACGCTGGAGTCAGAAACTTCAGTGGTGGCAGAGGAAGTCCTGGTTAACTTTGTCAGGTCTGACCTCCTGAGGGGTAGACTAGTTTAGAACAATGGCCAAACATAGATGGTGAAGCATGCCAGAGGTGGCAAGACACTGGTGCTCAGATTTCCCTGGTCGGGGGGATGTGATTCAGGAGAATGATATGTTCCCGGGGGGAGGAAGGTAAAACTACTATCTTTAGGATAATTTAAAACCACAGTGCCTTTGGCCTGCATCAAATTGGAATGAGAAGGGTACTTTGAAAGTAGGAGGTTTATTTAAAAAAAAGGCTGTGTTGGTTGAGAATTATGTGATATCAGTTCCCAAAGCTGTCAGTATTGTGACCCGTAAAAGGAGAATATGTCCCTGAGTTCACAAAGGTAACCTCTGAGGAGAGAAAGGGAGCTGAGAGGGGAAGAGAAAAGTCTCAGTTCCCTTATCAGCAGAGAATATCAATGTGTCCCAAAAGAAAGGGGAGAAGCTGCTGGTGACAGGGCCGGCGCTTCCACTAGGCGACCCTAGGTGGTTGCCTGGGGCGGCAGGATTTGGGGGGGTGGCATTTTGCTGTCCTCAGCAGAAATTCGGCGGCAGGGGGTCCTTCCACTCCAGGTCTTCGGCAGAAATTCGGCGGCGGGTCCTTCACTCACTCCGGGACCCGCCCCCGAAGTGCCCCGAAGACGCGGAGCGGAAGGACCCCCACCGCCAAATACTCAGAGGAGGAGCGCTGCCGCCTAGGGCGGCAAAAACCCTGGTGCCGCCCCTGGTTGGTGACAGCTCTTTAAGCAAGCCACAGCCAAAGTGAGTTTGCTGTGGAGCACAATGCTGACACCTCTCAAGAGAGCATCAGAGAAGCCGTCTACAGTAGGGCCCCAGATAGGGAGAACAGGGCTAGGTTCTTTACAGAAGAAAGGCTAAACTGTACTGGAAGGCTCTGGTGCGGAAAAATAGAATACAAAAAATACAAACAATTGCTTTTGACCTCAAAGCATCATGGGAGTTAATATTAGTCCACAACTGTCCTTGTGCAAGACACTTGGGAACAGAGGACATATGAAAGGTTTGGAAAAAAATTGTATTGTCCTAATATTCAAACTGAGGTAAAGGATTACTGCAGGACTGGTGATTTATGTCAGAAGCAGAAAAAGCCTGTAGGGGACCGCAAGGGTCCCTTGCCAATAATCAAGGAAGTATTTTACTGGGTTGCCATGGACATTAAAGGACCCTTTTCCAAGCCAAAACAGAGAGGGGGGGAAAATATATCGGTAGTAGTAGATTTCACCACTAGGTATCCAGATGCAGTTGCTCTAATATAGAGGCTGAAACAGTGGCTAAGATATTGTTCATTATATTTAGAACTGTAGGTTTCCCAAGGAAATCTTGTCAGATCGTGGGTCAAATATCATGTCCCACTTATTTAGTGAGTTATGGAAGATGTGTGGGCTAAACCAATTAAAATCTGATCCATATCATCCAGAGAAATTATTTAGATGAAAGATTTTAGAGCCCCATTGAACCTATGTTAGAAATATATTTTAAAAGAAGGGAGAGGAACTGGGATGTAATGTTACTTTATCTGCTATTCACCTACTGGGAGGTGCCCCAAGAGTCCAAATGGGGTGAACCTTGTGATTTCCTATATGGGTGAAAAGTCAGAAGGTGCCCTGGATCTCGGAGGCTCCTGGAAGGGTGGCTCTGAGGCAGAGGCTGAATATGTGCAAAAGTTTAGGGACGATTTAAAGACAATGATAGGACTGGTTCAACAAAACTTCACAAAAAGCCAAGCTGCTCAGAAAACGTAGTGAGCATTCATTTGATGTGGGGGACTTGGTGCTGGTATTACTCCCTGTGAAAAGTTACAAATGCAGAACATGTGGAAGGGGTCTCTGGGGGTGCTGGAAAGGGTTAATTATGTTACCTACAATATACTTGGGCCCCACAGCAAGGCTGCTGCACAGACAGTGCATGCAACAAGTTCAAAGTGTAGCAACTGAGAAGCCATTGTAAACATGCCATGCTGTTCAGAGGAGGATTCTCAGATTGCCCCTCTCATTGACTTGATGGCTGAGTGCCATAGTAACATCTCAGTAGGGAGCATTGAGGTGTGTGTGAAGAGAACCCTAGCTGAAAGGGCAAAGGTTATGAGCATGTCCCAGAGTCACTAGTAGGTATTTTCCAGTGGGCCAGGTCTGACTCAAAGTGCTCCATAAGACTACCACTGTGGAGCCACAACCTGCCCCCAGCAGTGCATATCAGACCACTAGAAAAATGCAGGAGAGAATTCATAAGGAGATAAAAAGCATGCTGAACATGGGGATAACTAAAGGGTCAAACGGTCTCTGGACTTCTCCAGTTGTTATGATTCCCAAAAAGGATGTGACCATAAGTTTTTGTGTTGATGACAGAAGGCTTAACACCATCACAGTTCCTGATGCATATCCTATGCCCAGAATTGATGAACGTTAGACGCTCTAGGCAAGGCAAAATATTTAAGAATTCTATACCTAACAAAAGAATATTAACAAATCCCAATAGAAATGCATAACAAAGTCCACCTTCATTAATGATTTAGGACTCTGTTTTATTTTAGAATTTTCCTCATTCCTAAAATATAAACCTGCGCTGAAGAGGTAAGGGAATAAGAGTTAGAAGGGTATTTTTCTTACAATCTTCTCTTATTTCTGTTTTTAGGAAAGCCTTGGACCTTTCTGCTTCCTTATATTTTTGGGGAGCCTTGTGTTCTCAACAATCTTTACCTATCTGTTCCTCCCTGAGACAAAGGGGAAGTCAATCATGGAAATTAAAGGCGAATTTAATAAGTTAAATTTTGGAAAGAAACAAGCTGTGAACACAGAAAATAATTTATCTAAGGAACACACCTTCTGCACCAAACTCTGACTGCTCAGATGGGAAACTTTATGTATTAGAGGGACAGGAAGCACTGTTGCAATCAGACTGAAATATAATCCTAACATGGACTGTTAGCTTTACTGTCTTATTCTTATTTTCATAAAATTATAGACATGAAATTCCTCATGCTTAAGTCTTATTTTCCCCCAGATAGTCAAACATTTTCAAGGTTACTTAGGTCACTCAATTTGAACTCCAGTCAATCCTGCACCAGGATTCACTAGCACAAGGACTATACTTAATCAGTTCCCCTATTCCTGTGGGTCTTTCATATTGCAACAAAGGAAAGATTTTACAAGAAACAGGAAAATGGAACTGTAAAAATAAAAACCATGGGGTGGGGGGGAGAAGAGAGGGACTCAAGCAGGTGAAGTACCTGAAATTATTTTTATGTATTTATTTTGGTTGACTAGATTTCAGGTTGATTATGGCCCTGATTCAAAGCTCATTGAAGTCAATGGTATCAGAATCTAGGTCTCTTTTCTTGAGAAAGAAAACACGACTGGATGTTTAGGAAGCAATGGAGACCTTGTAAAATAGCTATTGATAAAGAGGAGGTAAAAGCTTGCTAAAAAGCATCATTGTAAACAGTTCAGCCAGACTGGATGACCCACATCAAGGGAATTAATTTAGTGTGCTTACCAAATAAGTGAAATTATCATGGAAAGTCATGGAAAATTTGGATTAATTTTCAGAAGACTGGGAAAAAAGCAAATGTTGTACCAGTCTTCAAACAAGAAAAGAGGCGTGACAATTACTATCTAGTAATTGTAACTTCTGTCTCTAGAGCCCTGCTCAGATACAAAATTTGGATCCGCAGCCATCTGCGATCCACAAAGATGGTCTGCAGATGCAGATATCCACGGATTTGCAGGGTTCCCTCTATCTCTAGTAAAAATAAGTGGAATATTAAAAGGAAAAAGTCATTAAAACATCTATAGGATAATGAAAAACAGCATCTCATCAAAAACAATTGCTTTTCCAATAGAATTGTAAAGGTAGTGGATGAAGTGACTACACTAAAATGTTGTATTTGTATTTTAGTAAAGTATTTGATTTAGCTTCTAATGAAATCTTAGTCTTACTTCACATTGGCTTGGATTAGAATATTGTCATATGAACTGAATTTCTTGAACTTAAAAAGGGTAAATATAAATGGCAGCATACCCAACTGAAGTGAAATGTCTAATGAATTACCACAGGGATAGATAGCGGCTTCCAAGTTATTTAACATCTTCAAATGGCAGTAGACTGTATATGTACTAAATCTACAAATGATTGTCCCTTGAGAGTAGTTAAGAACTCAGTTCTTCAGCCCTTCAAGTAGGAAGGTTAGAAATTTGTGAAGGAAACAAATGGCATTCAGTCCAGAAAAATTATGTGAAACACTAATCAGTGGGAGCAGTAAGGATAAAAGAAACCTAAGGATACCAGGCATCATTAAGTTATTAAGCATAAATTTGCACTAAGATATATGGCTACATACCAAAGCATCATATTTCTCAGCAAGGAAACCATTTTCCCTCTTTGGATTGGGTTAATGCAACACCTGGAGTACTTTGTTCAGTTCTAAGCATCTCAGTATCAAAACATTGGCAAATTATAGGACTTCAGCAAAGAGCAACAAAACACATTAAGGGGCTAAATGGGTTGACTTAAGGAAAAATGTTAAAAGACTAAATATGTATAGCTTGGCTAAAATGACCACAGAGAATTTACAAGTATTTGAATGGCAGGCTATAAAACAACAAAGATCAGGAGAAATTATTTAGGATAACACAAGAAAGTATAAATGAGAGTTATGGATGAAATTAAGAAAATTCTGGCTGAAAAATCAGGAAAAGTTTCCTCACAGTGAAATCGATTGGACAGTGGAATAGTCTTTTCAGGAAAGTAATGGAAACTTCATTGCTTCCCTGTACACTAGTAAATATATCTTCGGGATCAGCCCTGTACTGGCATGAAGATTGTCTAAATAACCTACCAGAGATAGAAAAGACCTATTGTCTATGAGAATCCGCCAAATTGTGCATCTCTCTCTATCAATGTTATAGAGGGCAAACAATTTATGAGTTTACCCTTTATAAGCTTTATACAGGGTAAAATGGATTTATTTGGGGTTTGAACCCCATTGGGAGTTGGGTATCTGAGTGCTGGAGACAGGAGCACTTCTTAAGCTGTTTTCAGTTAAGCCTGCAGCTTGTGGGGGACGTGGTTCAGACTTGGATCTGTTTTTGCAGCAGGCAGGCATGTCTGACTCAAACAAGGCAAGGCACTGAAGTCCCAAGCTGGCAGGGAAAACAGGCTCAGAGGTAGTCTAGGCACAGCAGGTGGCAGTCCCAAAGGGGTTTCTGTGATCCAACCAGTCACATGCATCATCTATTACACTTCAGGATGAGTGGACACAGGTAATTATGTATGGCTATATGAACAATATGACAACTGTATTCTCTTGTCAGACAACAATATTTGTGATAAATGCTGTCTTTGAAGAAGTCCCTCCAACATTTTTTTCTTCTTAGACTGAGAACACAAAGGAGAGGAAGTGAGGAATAACATATCCAACTAAAACTGCTGGGGTAATTTAGGTAGGTACTATGCAGTTACTCTAAAATTTCCCAAGAAAGCATGATTAAAACCTCAACTCTTATTTAAGGAGCCTAGAGATCTTTAATGGCCACTAGTAGTCAAAACGGTCATTTATCACATCAGAAATGGGTGCCCCTTAACAGCAACCTGGAGGATTGGTTCAGTTCCAGTTCAGAGGGCAAAGTGCCTCTTATTGAACCATCAGTACTATGTTCCACAGCATCTAAGTGTTCCTTAGACTTCCATGGAATCTCCCTAATTATGCTTAACTTGCAATACGTGAAAAGATCACAACTCACATAGCCACGGGTATATACAAAGCTATTGGTGGAGAGATTCTGGTATATGTTTACTTGAAATTTCTATGATCCTGAAGACCAGGAATGCCCCATAGTTCATGTGACCGACTACCCTCATACGGAATGGCTCCTGGAACACCTCAGACAATCCACTGCCACCTGAGGCACAGTCCCATCCCCCACTGAGCAGGACATTCACCTGAAATGTAACCCAATTGTGAGAGTCTCTCCAGCTATCTGATCCAGCCTCATGGCATCTTGCAGCATCCCTGAGGACAAGGCAGTCTGCTCAGGACTGGGCCCTGTGATGCTGCCTCTCAGGGGACCAAGCTCCTCAGGGAGAACAGGAGAGATGGGTCCTCTCACTGTCCCCTCAGCCACCCAACTAGGCCCCAACTCCTCAGGTGTGATTAGGTAAGGGATCTTCTCACAATTAGTAGCAGAGAAGAGTCTGAGGAGATAGCGAGATGTGGGGGGCCCTGCTCCCCAGTGGTGACTAGGAGAATACCCTCTCCCAGCTGCAGGCAGCCCATGGTGGGGCACCACTTCTCTGCTCTGGGAAAGGTCACTAGCTGCTCCAGATGAGGTGGAAAGTCATTGATTTGCCT
>NW_020665141.1:269514-293422 GCF_002925995.2 Terrapene triunguis
TGAAAGAGAAAGTCATAAGGCCTGATCTAAAATCCATTGATGTTAATAGGAGCCTTTCCATTGACTTTGGGCCAGGCCCACATAACACAAGGAGCATTTGCTATTTTCTTGTATTCTATTCATGTAAAATGCTACCAGAACCCACAGTTATGGAAAGTTTCTACATTTGTTGTTATACTTAACATTGCAAAACAGTTCCCATTATAGTCCCCTATTCTCATACACTTGTAACTTTCTGAAACATTCACTTTTTAAATATTTTTCATGCTTGGCCTATATCCAAAAATGAATTATTGTTTAAACTTTAAACAAAATCCGTGTTTGTTTGTTATGAGTGAAAAATACACATTTTCCCCACTGTAATATATTTACAGTTCCTACTTTCATTAACAAAGTCCAGCAGATGGCTTAGCCAGCCTCTTTCCTCTCTACTAACCCCAACAGGTGAGCCTGCAGGAACTGCTGGTGGGGCGGGAACTGCTGACTATCAGGAGATCCTAATTAATTATTATGCATTTGTGGGGCTTTTTATAGCAGAGTGAGCAGCATAACAACAGGTATACTGTGAAACAGCATAGGGATTAGTAGCTTCAGTAAGGATTTTAACAAAGGCTAGAAAAAGGCTTTCTTGTAATCAAAAGATGCCTAAATTCATTAACACAAATGTGAGCAAGGATAAAGTGCCAGATTGCTTAATAGAAGAGCTCACCCAGCAACTACCAAAAGCACTGGGCAAACCGGCACAGGTAAGCAGAAAAGGTTCAAACAATTACTGTATTTTTAATCTAGGGACAATGTAGTATATGCTAAAGTATTTCCATGTGTTCTTTTCTGGATTAAGACATCTATTGTTACTTCACTGAATTCCTGAAAAATGTAACAGCATTTAGAACCTTCCATTTGCGCACGCACCCCCCCCCACAAAAAAAAAAAAACAATTCCAGGCCTGAACAGCCTGTGTATAACATTTAAGATGACTCATAAGAAAAGAGAATAATTCCCTTAATGTGGAAACCATAACAATTCCCTTTTAATGTACATTTTTCTACAACTAATATACATACTGCATATGAAGTCCTGAGATCTGGATTGTAGTCCCAGTTCTGCCATGGACTTTCCTGACTTTTTGGCATTAAATATTCAATCATTATGTTGCACTGACATGGAATTTTGCATGGAATTTGTTTTTAAATCAAGAAAAATGGACTGACTGCAAATTAAAATAAATGGACTCCAATGTGCAATTCAAATAAACTGACATGCCACTGCTGAAGTCAACAGAATTGTCCCTACTAATACTAATTCTGGATTTGACCCAGCGTCTTTATGTGAATCTTTCCATGTATACAGGATGACAATTGAAATAAATGTAAAATTCATTTCAGTGGGCTAGATTCTCATCAAGCCAAGATGAGAATTATTCAGATCTGTCAGCCCAGTGTAAATCTAGAATACAGCCCATTGTGTGAAGTTCCCAGTGCATACTCACTGCAATTTTCTGAATGTATCAATGTGCTTTCTGAATGTGATTTTCCAGCAATATTTTCAAAACATCTATTATTTCTAAACCAAGACCACCAAAATCAGTTGTGGTGTAAGTGGGTGCAAACATGGAGCTGAACCTGTTGTACATCAGGGCTAGATTTAAGCCAATATTTTCAGAGGCATTTTTCCACTTTTGCGGATTAAATCCATGACAAATCTAAAGTTTTAAAAAGAAACCATTTTTCAGTTATCTGAGCAGGAAAAACAGCATCTAATGTTTCTTAGAACATGCAAACATCCTTTTCATATTTTTGGAAGAGGGGTAAGACATTTATTTCAGTATTGTCAAAACAGGATGGGGAAATAAGAAATATGATCTAAACATAAATAGGTAATTAAACATGTTAAGTGTCAGCTTTCGAATTGAAGTGTAGCTTTTCCCTGAAAAGTGACTTTGTAACAATGGTATAAATGGGGCTAATATTCACTGTATGTGACGCCAT
The DNA here is from genome assembly GCF_002925995.2 of Terrapene triunguis. Taxonomy (NCBI): domain Eukaryota; kingdom Metazoa; phylum Chordata; order Testudines; family Emydidae; genus Terrapene; species Terrapene triunguis. The sequence goes on from NW_020665141.1 coordinate 271,503, forward strand.
GTGAGATTTGCTAAGTTCAGTCATTTTTCCAACTAACAGCCCAGCAAACTCAACTTGGACTTAGAGTCAAGCTGAGCATTCTTCTTCTCACACATCCCAGCACTAAGATATTGCAAGTCAAATGTTGCCCTCAGTTACACAAGTGCAACCCTATTGCCTTCATATTCTGATTTCCATTTCTCATGTGCAACCTCACTAAAAGATGATGGATTTGCAGAGGTGTCAATGAGGTACTAAACCATGGCCTCTAGTATCTTTATTTCTGGTGATAATGTACAAGAAAGAAAGAACCCAGCCTGAGTTTCAGGACCCAAGTCTCTGGCTGAGTTTGCACTGCTGGCAGTTAGAAAAGACAACTTTTTGTTTGCAGGCTGACAATTTTACATGCAATCAGAGAGATACAATGAACATGAGACCATAGAATTAAGGCTGGTTGAAAATTTTCCATCAAAAAAAATTTTTTTTAAATGAAAAATTGGAGTTTCAACCAACTGAATTTCCATGGAAAATGTCTGTTTTATATGGAAGAGCTTGATTTTTCATCAGAAACTGAAATTTTTAATTTTTTGACCAAAAAAAATAAATTTTTCCACGGGGTCGGGATAGAGATGGCATTTTCTGCCCAGCTCTACATAGAAGGTCACATTTAGAGAAGAACCAACTTTAATATCTCAGCCAGTGCCTCCGACTGAGATGTGGCTTTCCATAGCCACATACTGAGACCTCAAATGTGGTGTGAAAGCAGATGGAAGCAGAAACTGGATGGTGAGGGAGAAGAATTGTTATTCAAACACAACTGAAATAGTAATGCAAAACTTTTTGTATAAACATGCTCCTCTTTCCAGAAGCAGCTCTTCTTTAATACTGAACGCTTAGAAAAACCAAACTATTTTCAATGTGGAAAAGGAAATAAATGCCTTCTGTACAATGCAGTACAGCCAGCCTCTGTCCCAGGTGACTACATGTAAAACAGCAGTGTTTAGGAATCAGAGGTTGGGGTTATAAGGGATTCTCTTGCATTTCCACAGAATTGGTTGGGTAAGGACTGATGGTTTAATTGCTGCCTGTGCTTCACTGATAGGCAGCCACTGGGGGAGGCAGTGGGGAGGAATAGAGTACATGCTTACAACATTTGATAGGAAGTTTTACCGTTAGAATTAGTGCTGTGTAAGTTTTTACTACAGATGTTTGAATTCATGGTAAATAATATTTGCTGTGAAGTTGGGCACTCTCTCTTTATCTGACCAGCTCAACGTTTTAACCATTGTTGTTAGTATCAAATAACACAGTCCATCAAGCTTCTGCTTTGCATAGATTCTTAAGACTGCAAGACCAGAAGGGACCACTCTGATTATCTAGTCTGACCTCCCATATAACATAGGTGCTAGAACTTTCCTAAAATATGATCTTTTTAAAAAAGAAATCCAACCTTGATTTTAAAACCGCCAGGGATGGAGAATCCGCCAAACCCTTGGTAATTATGCAAGCATCTTGCATAAACACAGCTTCTTTGGAAGCACCATCAAGCAGTAAGAGAAACAAGGAGACACTAGTATATACATTCTTGCTGCCTCCAACCAAAGCTGACCTGCTAGATAATAAGTACAAGTCATAAAAGGCAATCATTCTTCGAGTTTTAGCGAAGGTAAATAAAGAGCATAGCGTGTCTCATTACAAGCTTTCTGGTCATGTCCTAATAGAAGTGATTGGAGTACCCAGTACCAAACTGCTCTCTGCCTGCCTCATTACCAAACCCATGGGGACTTTTTAGCACACAAAGATCCATGACTGCGGCACCGACATCAAGGTACTAACACACCACTTTTAAACAGCTATTGCTCTCAAGAGCTGTTGCAAGGATCTGTTTTCTTCACCAACACCAAAAAGCTGCTGGGAATTGCATCAGATGTTTACTGAAAGACTGTTCGAGAAGTTTATATGAAAATCGAGGCACAAGTTGCCTGTTTATTGAATTTAAAGAAATGGCTACGAAACTGGTTGGTGACATTCTCAACTTTTTCAGGTCAGAGTAGACTGTATTCGTCACAATTCATCACTCAAAACTAATTGGTGGCACTATCGTCCACATTAATATGCAAGTGAAAGGTGTAAAACATTTCCATAATTTAATAAAATAATTTAAAAACACGATCTACCCTCTCCAGTCCCTAAAGCAGCAGCAGCTTTCATACACAGCTTGGTCAAGTACTGTACCACACCGACACCTTTTCATTAGCAGAGGCGCATTTTAGAAACTTGGATTCCCTATTCCATTCTAGGAAGATATATTCAAACAATAGAAGAAAGATGCCAAAGCTTGCAAGGTAGGATTCCCTCAGAATGCTGTCTGTACAATTAGGGTTAGATAATGCTACACCACCCATTGTAGTAGTGTGTTAGGGGTGTTCTTGACCAGGATTTTGATACTAGTAATTGAAATTGAGCATTCTAACACTTCATTTGTAATCTGATTAAGTTACCAATAGTCACCAGGTGTGGGACCTTCTGCTGTGATGGACTAATTCCTACCTGTAGCTCATTTTCCACTAGTCTCACCTTCCTTTCTAAGACTCAGTTCTTTTAAAACCAATTGAACAAGCCAATCTCATGACTAGCTAGCACAGTACCATTGGAAATACTTAAATATTAACTTCACTCTCTGATGGGCACAATTGAGTCAATTCAGTGAGCCAAATTCATGCCAGGTGTAAATCCAGGAAATTCAATGACATTACACTGGGAATTAATTTGCTTACTATATCCCAAACTACTTATATTTTCCTCCCAGACCGTGCCCTTTTCTCTTACAATTGAAAACACTTTCCTCTCCATCTCCTGAGGTCATAATGTCAGTATCATTTTCAAGTTCTCTTCGCTTTCTTCCACATTCAGGCTTTTGGTAACTCCTGCCAGTTTCCCTTCTGTATCCTCACCAAAGCCAATCCTTTCTTCTCCATTCCTATTGCTTAAACCAGAGTACACAGCAATGGTCACTCTTATGTTTTCTCTGTAGAGTCTCTTCCCCACCACTCTAGCTAGAAGTCCATTAAATAGAATGAGAATTTGCATCCTCAAAATTTGCAGTGTGATTCCCTAGAAACATCCTTTCAAGTCAATAGAGTGTCAGGGCACGCTATTTACTCTGCTGCTATGAATTGGCAGAATGCTGACTGACTGCATGTTGTTCTACTGAGTCAAACTCTCTACCTCATGAGATATTCATAAGAAAAAGAATAAGTTAATTACAAAACATCATCCAGTCTGAGTTTCAAGCTACCCCAGGAACCCTGTGCATGGATCTTGATCACCCTCATGACATTTTACTCCCCAGTCTCCCAAGCAGCCACACTTCTATTGAGCTCCTGTGCAAGGGGAGGAGGAGGATCACCTGTTAACTCTTTGCTCACTGGGAGCTATTGTTCCTGCACAGACATACTAGAGAAACAACCTTGATGTTTCTGGTATTATGATCAGAAATGAAAAAATTAACAAAGTTGGTATGTAATTGGCCATAATTAAGCTTTCAATTTTACACCCGAAAGATAAACCGAGGGCATCTTCCCTTCCTTAGTAGTTTTATCAGTTTGATTGCAGAACCAAAAAAGACAAGTGTGTAAGGAGGACGTATGTTCTCAGATCAATTCCTCTATGTGCTGATTTTAGAAGAGAAGGGGTGGGCATTTGAGTATATACATAAAAGGAAATAAGGAACATTTAACTGAAGCTTTAATGTTTCCTTATTCTTTTTAATAAAGATCTTTATTTTATAAAAATAACAAAGCTTTAGCTCTCTGTGGCTATTAAGTGAATGATGCACTTTCAGAAGCCTTTCATGATAGCAATCCAGTTCCCTATGTAGTGGCAGAAACAAGGGTTGAGATGTAGGCAGGAGCAGCACCTTTAAAGGCAAGATGAGGTATTTGAATTTGATGCAGAAACAGACAGGAAACAAAATGAACAGATTGCAGGTCAGGGGACATGGGAAGTAGGCACCTACACCCAGAGCTTCAAATGTATTTATGCACCTAAATCCCATGGATTTCAATGCAGGTTAGGGAACAAAATACCTTTGTGGATCTGGGCCCTGGACACTTTAGAAAAATCACATTAGATGCCTAACTGCATCATTAGGTACCCAAATGCCTTTTGAAATCTGGCCCTTAGTGACTTTTTGAGAACAGTTCCAAAGTGTGTATGTCAGATAACATCGTGCAGCTTCCCCCAGCAGCAAAAGTCTTTAGAATGGTGCATTCTAGTCTCAAGTGATGTGCACTAATTTTATTATTTTTGGTAGGGGAGGGTGTAAATCAATTAACCCATCACTCCACATGCTTCCCTTCATAGTCTGCTGCTGTTGGCATTATGGGGAGAAAAGCATGAGAAGGGAGTCTGTGCCTTCTGTGTTTCAGAGTAAAAGTTTAGGAATAAAATGGATACCTTAACACAGGGATTTCTTTCCATGTCTCTTGAGAGAGTTATCAGCACCATAATGTGCCAGGAGTCCATCTTACAAATGTGTGCTTAAGTGAGACGTCCACAGCCCACACTTCAGTGCTCAAGTTTCCACCTAGGGGGCTACAGGTGGGATTTTCAGAAGTACTTAGTATGGGTTTGGCACTGCTCCCATTAAGTTCAATGGGAGCAAAGTTGACCACCATAAAGCATTTTTGAAAATCCCTCCTGAAATTCATCCCACTGTAGAGGGCAGAAATGGCTCTGTTCCACTTAAATTCACACTTTCATTTTAGTCAGATGACAGTCACTCGTGTGTGCAGAGAGGCAACACAAAGCTAGTGCACCACTTAAGCCCTCAGAATAGGGTTTAAATCCAATTTAAGTGCTAATATAAAGCACCATTGGCCCTCCTCTCTAGGCACCCCTGTTTGACAATAATCACCCATATGGGGAAGGGATGGCAGCTCAGCTACTTTTTATATTTAAACAGTTAAAATCATTTGGCTAATTCCTCCTTATAAACCTCCCACTATATTGATGCTGTATCTGAGTGTGTGTAAATAACTGGCACTCTCCCTCCTTCCCTAATTCTTGTTACCAAGGGGTTATTTTCATGGCTGGTCTAATGGACACCTGCTCCGTGGAGGCAAAATGGCAGAGCTTAGTGCCACCCATTTTCCTCTAATAGGAAACTAATCCTGATGATTCTTACATTTAATCAAAAAACACCCCACCTAGCTGTGTATTCTTTAGGGAGAGTTATGTGGGTGCGGAGGAAGAGATGTTCCATATGTGGGGAAGGAGAGCAAGGGAACTATGCTACCTCCTACAACTTAATACTGGCAAGGACAACAGCTGCTGCACAGCTGCAATGCACCAAATGCTGAAGTGCATTGCACAGCCTTAGTGTAGTGCTTTCTAAGAAAACAGTTCTACAATAGATGAGTAATGAAGGTAGCATCACCCAGCCCAAATGCTACATGCTAGAAGCATCCCTGGCTCATTAATAACTGTCCAGTTGGGTGATTAGCAGCACTATCTTTAGAAGTTTTGTATGGCACGTGTGACCAAAAGCATTGTGACTGGTTTGGGCACAGAGACCCCCTTGGGACTGTCACCTGATGTGTTGACATTACCTCTGAGCCAGTTTTCTTTGCCAGCTTGGGACTCCAGAACCCTGTCTTGTTGAGCCAGACACACTAGCCTGCTGCAACACAGACACTGAATCACACTCCCAAAGCTGCAGATTTAACTGAAAACAGCTCAGCAAGAACTCCTGTCTCCAGCACCCAGACACCCAGCTCTGAATGCAATCCAAACCCCAAAGAAATTTGCATTTACTCTGTATAAAGCTTTCGAGTAAACACAAATTGTCCACCCTCTATAACACAGATAGAGAGATATGCACAGCTGTTTAGTCCCCCAGGTATTAATCACTTACTCTGGGTTAATCAATAAACAAGCGATTTTATTACATATAAAAAGTAGGATTTAAGTGGTTTCAAGTAATAACAGACAGAACAAAGTAAGTTACCAAGCAAAATAAAACAAAAACATGCAAGTCTAAGCTAGGGTTACCATATTTAAAAAAGGACATTCCACAGGGCCCTGGCCCCGCCCCAACTCTGCCCCTGCCCCAACTCTGCCCCTTCCCGGCCCCCTCCCCTGAGCACCCCGCATTCCCCCTCCTCCCTCCCAGCCACGCGAAACAGCTGCCCGAGTGCTACCGGCTTCATGGTTTGCCGGGCAGCCCCCAGACCTCTAGACCCTGTGCCCCTGGCCGGGCGCTTCCCCAGCGCAGCCGGAGCCCGAGAGGGGAAGCACCCGGCCGGACGCGCAGGGTCTGGAGGCTGCCCGGCAAACCGTGAAGCCGGTAGCGCTCAGGCAGCTTGGCTCTTCAGCTACACAAAGCTGAGGTGTCTGGGGGGAGCAGCAGCAGCAGCCGCCGCCACCGCGGGGGAAATCTGCCTGCGGCTCGCAGCCTGCCGGAGCCACTCTAAGGTAAGCAGGGGACTAGTATTTTCCCGGACATGTTTGGCTTTTTGGCAATTCCCCCCAGATGGGGATTTGAGGACCAAAAATCCGGACATGTACAGAAAATCCGGACGTATGGTAACCCTATCTAAGCCTAATACATTAAGAAACCGATTACAGGTAAATCTCACCCTCAGATGTTCCAATAAGCTACTTTCCACAGACTAGACTCCTTCCTAGTCTGGGCCCAATCCTTTCCCCGGTACAGTCCTTGGTAGTTCCAGCTCAGATGGTAACTAGGGGATTGCTCATGACTGGCAGCCCCCTTTGTTCTGTTCCACCCTCTTTTAGAGCTTTGGCACAAGGTGGGAATCTTGTGTCTCTCTGGGTCCCCACCCCTCCTTCTTCATGGAAAAGCACCAGGTTTAAGATGGATTCCAGTACCAGGTGACATGGTCACATGTCCAGTGAGACCCCAAGCTTCTATTCTTCCCAGCCTGACTCATACAAACGCAGGAAGGCTCGCAAGTAAACAGAGCCATTTACGACCAATTGTCCTAGTCGATGGGAGCCATCAAGATTCTAAACCACCATTAATGGCCCACACTTTACATTATTACAATAAGACCTCAGAGTAATACTTCATATTTCTAGTTTTAGATACAAGAATGATACAAATAGATGAACACTCAGATTATAAGCTTTGTAATGATACCTTACAAGAGACCTTTTTCATAAAGCATATTCCAGTTACATTATATCCACATTCATAAGCATTCACATCCATAAACATATGGAGTGCAATGTCACAAGCACCCCCTGTAGTCACACCCTACACACTATTGTAACCTTTGTACAAAGTACATTTATGAGGAATCATTTGAAAACTAGATTTACTTGTCACTAATATGGTGAAATTGATGTAGAAATATTTATGTAAAGTAATGAAGTCCCCCTGTATGATGTCATTAGCATATGGTCAAAACCAGATAGCCCTGCTTAGGTAGGCAAAAGCTGTTAAACTGGCCTATTCTAACCAAAGTAATGTGTTTTTACCTTAATTTACATATAATTAATAAACAGGGTCCCCAAGACAGCAGAGGGAGGAGATCGCTGAAATTCAAGTTATTCTGTTTCCTGCCAACGAGTGGGGAAATGAGGAATCTGGTAGTGAAGGAAGCTCCATGCTCTGTCACCTACCTCACAGTTCAAGTGAGCTTTACTTGCAGGGGGAGGAGCAGGAAATCTTTCAGAATATATAGTCTAAGGAATCCTCGAAGTGGATTAGAGAACCCTAAGTTCTTTCACCTAAACACCTTTGGGCATCTGGGCGAGATCCTAACCAAGGAAGAGTCAGTCACCCTCTTAATGGAAAACCGGGGGTGAGAAAGTCCATCTTAAACAAAGCATTGAACCAAAATTTGCTAGATTAAATTTTAGATGGGTAGTTTCACTTTTATTTGCAGGTAACCCTTTCTAACTCATATTTGAAATCATATTTGTTATAAACTTGTTTTATTTTTAATCTAAAAAAATAATAATCTAGTGCTGTATTTAAACTGAACAGTTTGGTAACACCAGTTAAAGTAGCCAGCTGTTGGATATTGACTCCTTAAAAAGGGCAGCAATCCTTAATACCCCTCTGATATGTCCAGTCCTGGAACAATCAAAATGGGTTTTGGGGAAAATTCAGGGCTATGAGTGTGTGGAGTCACCATACCAGTTGTTAACCAAGGCTGGTAGAAGCCAGTGGAAATCTGTGGGATTGCAGGCAAACTCCGGGATCCAAAGCATCGGACCAGGGTTGCCCACTATATAGACAGCACATGCTTGTTGCTGTTGGTGAGCGACCCAGGCAGAGGAGCCACAGTGGCAAGGCATTGTGACGCACTTGAGGTTACAGGGCAAGGGGTGGCAACTCCTCACTAGTATTGAATGCATCCAAGAATGTAACAACAAGCTAGGGTTAAAAAATTTGTATACAAGGGAGAATTCCAAAGCACAGACTGGTATTGCAGTACGAACTGCCATTAGCTGTTAATGGGATTTAGGCACCCAAGTGTAATTTGTGCCTTTGAAAAAATCTCCCCAACAATGACAAAGAAAAACAATTTTCTTCTCACAGTATCTAGCGCTACAGATCTCTACTGATCAGCTGCTGTCCTTCCATGGCTCCAAAGACCCCTGCGCCATGTGCTTTCTCTACAGCATTGGCAAGATAGGAGACCAGGAGAACAAGGACTATTCCAAGCTGCTGTGTGATCTGATGAACAAACATCTGAAAATACCTGCAGACAGGTGAGCCTGTACTACAGTGTGCCTGATTTGTGATCTCCATATCTGTTAACTACTAACCCCAAACTACATAGCTCTTTGCATTACACTTTGTTGAACAACTTATTTGAAGACGGTAAAAAATAAATATTTAAACTCTGTATTGACAATTGTCATAATAGGAAGGGGATAACCCTTTAGCACAAATGGTAGGAGGTTCTGGTGCTGAACATCTCAGGTTCAACTAGTATGTGACCATGGCCAACTGATTAGATACAACCTGACTAACTACTAGAGAACAAAAATTAATGCTACCAGAACAGAAACTGAAGAAAAAAGGTGAAATCCTGTCAGTTTAGAAGCCATATTTTTTAAAAATAAAGGTTTGAAAAATGTAAGTAAATTTCCACTACTTCTGTTTGCTTTTCACATAAATAAAATATAAATATAAAATTAATGGAGATATCCTATCTCCTAGAACTGGAAGGGACCTTGAAAGGTCATTGAGTCCAGCCCCCTGCCTTCACTAGCAGGACCAAGTACTGATTTTGCCGCAGATCCCTAAGTGGCCCCCTCAAGGATTGAACTCACAACCCTGGATTTAGCAGGTCAATGCTCAAACCACTGAGCTATCTCACCCCCACCCCCACCCAGAATGCAATATTGTACTAGTCAATATCACTTGCTAGTTCTTATTAATTTCACTTTCAGGTTCTCATGCACTTGCATTTTCAATGCAGGATCTGGGATGCAAACAGCAGAGGAATTTTTTTTTTTTTTAAAACCTGTTTTCATCAGAATTTTTACAAAAGAAAAGCGGCATTTCTGTTGCTCTTCCTGTACGTAAGCCCAAAGAGACAAGACAATGTCTCTTTATTTAAGAGTAAATAATTTTAAGGTAAGTTGAAATGATATGTACAAATTGACAGGAAGATAAGGAGAATATATTAAGCTTTTGCAGATGCTTGACAGTTTACGGAGCATGTAAGTCAGACAGTAAAATCTGGAGAAGGCTTCAGGATTACAGGGATATTTGACACTGTAAATATGTTAGTTTCATTAAGTTTTGCAGGCTCTGTTCTCAGTATCTCTCTTCTCTTTCAGAATCTACATCAGCTACTTTGATATGAGTGCTGCCAACGTAGGCTGGAACCGTACCACCTTTGCTTAAGGCCTATGTAAAGTAACAAGTTATTCATGGATCAGAATTTTACTGAGTTAAGTGATTAGTGCTCACCATGGTTCCAGTCATACTTTCTGCATTGTGTGCGCAAATTCAAGGATCGGTGATTCCTTAGTAGCATGCTTACCTGTTGCTGCTTTAACATTCTTCTGCACCACACCTGTAAAAGAGAAGTAAAGACTTAGAAAAAAATGCTGAGTGTGAGCCTTATTACTTTTCAGAGACATGGGAAGATGGACACACTTTCTGTTGATCTGTATGAGAGGTACTTCTTAATTGTACATTAGATTTGCTCCAAGATAGATTAGTTGACTTATTAAATGTCAGCAGCAGCAACTTATCTACACAAGGTTTCACACAAGCTGCTAGTACTAGGGGGAAATTTGAGTTTTTATTGCATAGACAAAGCCACAGAAGGAGATGAGCACAGCACTTAATGCCTGATTAGATGGCAATAGAAATCTAGCCAAAGTTTAGCCCATCTGCACCAGGCACTTAGTTCTCAAAGCAATTTTAAAAGTATACTTTACAGTCAGACTTCAATGGTAGTTTTATCTGAGGAACCTGCTCGGGTTAATTCAGTTTAAAGAACCTGACTGGTCCAATTTGCCCCAAAATGTAAGCATTTGGTTTTTTTAAGCCATAAACATAAAGCCAACAGAAGTTGGTCAATGTTTGTGCAACATTACCACAGTCACCAGATTGTAAATGGCCTTCCTAGCTTTGTTTAGCTGAACGTGCAGCCAGTTAGCCTTTGAAGAAATACATATTGTCAGCTGTGGTGCAGGGTTTCTGGGTAAGTGAATTTATCACCAATAATCTTGTCTCCTGCCTGAAACCATCTAAAGATTTATGTTTGTCAGTATAGCAGCTGAAGACTGGTTTTACCCAAACAACCACAAAACATTGGACTCTATCATGAGAGCTTTTCCAATGGAAGTTTTCTTTAAACAAATAACCATCCCCCTTTAGCACCAGCTTCCAAACATTGCAGTAGTTCAGGGTCTCCAGCACTACAAACTCACTAGAAACAAGAGTTATTCCAGCTAGTTCATGAAGAAAAATACCAGATGTAAACAACATAAAAGTAGTAAAAAGTCAGTAATTTAAGCTGATTCAGGTCTTGATCTAAAGTATGTTATATTATGTATAAAAGGCATAGGCCATCCACCCTCTTCCCTCCAACACAAACATCCTTCCAGCACTGTTAGTTTCACCAACTCTGTTATCAATAAAGTTAGCCAAGGCTTTTACATGTCAACCAAACCCTCCCCCCACTTCTGAGACTCTCAGATATTAACAGACTGCACAACAAATAAAGATCTTCTTCACTAGGAGCCAGCCTCCATCTCAGTCTCAGGCTAATCCCACATCAAGTACATCATTTAAGAAAGATTCTGCGGGAGGCAAAGAAAGTTTATCTTTCTAATGATCACATCCAAAGTCTTCAGGCAGAGAGAAGGACAAGCAAGAAGTGGAAGACATAAGAGAACACAGAGACCTAGGAAAAGTCAAGGAGTAAGTAAGAGTAACTCACCACCCCCATAGCAAATAGCACCCTTTCCCACACCTAGACTCTTTACATAGTAGGCACTCTCTCAACACTGATTCCTTCACTGGAGCCAGCACCATCCTACCAACTGCAGCTCTTCTCCTGACAGCATACAAGCCATAGCTCCTCACAAACTAGACTTCCTGCAGCTATCTAAACAGTTCCTTTCCTTAGAAGCCTTCACTCTCTGTAGGAGTACCCTTCACCTGCACTCTGGTAGCCATTCATCAGCTCCAGGTGCTCATTAGAAAAATTAGCTTCCAACCACCCACCTAGGCAGTTAATTGGCAGGTGGGCCAAGATTGGCTCATTCTCCTTAAAGATGTCAGTTATAGGTAGACTGAGCTCTGACTCCCTTTAAAGGGGCCAGCTACCCTGTGACAATACATAAGGAAATGTGCTTCCTAAAAATACGTTTTAATATAAGAGTGTTCCTTTAAACACAGTTTAGTCAAGTCAGCCAGTGTGGAGAAGTTAAAAAATGAATTTAGAAACTGTGTTCTAGCTTAGGTAGAAATCTGGACTAGAACACAGCTTCTAAACTAAGTTTAGACATGCTTTTGGCCTGTTCATGCTGGCCAGTCTAACACAGTTTAAACTGAATTAGCTTGAACTGATTTTAAATTGTATTAAAAAATAGTGTGAATAACATGGCTCCCAGCCCACTTTAGATTTGGCCTTACTGCCCTTTCTTAGAATCAGTCTGCACACTTAAACTAAAGGGTAGGGTTGCACTGCAAACCCTCCCTGTATCTGTATTAGCAAAAGTATGTCCAAAATTGTACTTACACCAAAAAACATAGTTGTAGGAAGGCAGTTAGCTGCTTACTAGAAACTATGGTCACATCTACTACAAGGGGCCAATATCAGATCCTAGGATTTGGAATGTGCAGAGACAGCAAATGGACAAACCTTTTCCCCTCCCCTTTTCACCAATTGAGCAATGTCCAATGACAATAAAGATTAAAATGGAAGTTAGGAGCCTAAATCCTTCTGAAGATCTGGGCCTAACTGTCCTGCATTACATTTTTTTTTAAAAAGATGGGTGCGCTCTGCCCACTGCAGCCATCACACGTCATTAGAGCTTTGTGCCTGATTAATTTTTGTTTGTACAAATTCAAACCATTTGAGATCCCAGCATCTTTATTTCTTCCACACATTCCTTCCCAAGATGGTCATTATTATTATTTTAATTATAAAATACAGTAGAACCTCAGATTTACAAACATCTCAGGAATAGAGGTTGTTCATAACTCTGAAATGTTCATAGCTCTGAACAAAATGTTATGGTTGTTATTTCAAAAGTTTACAACTGAACATTGACATACAGCTTTGAAACTTTACTATGCAGAAGAAAAATGCTGTTTTCCCTGTTTTTTAAATAGTTTACATTTGACAGTACTGTACTGTATTTGCTTTTTGTTTGTTTGTTTGTTTTGTTTTGTTTCTGCTGCCGCCTGATTTTGTACTTCTGGTTCCAAATGAGATGTGTGGTTGACTGGTCAGTTCATAATTCTGGTGTTCATAACTCTGAGGTTCTACAGTATCTAGTGATGCTTAGGAAAGAATAAAAGACTCAGGTCACATTTTAAAATGCATGCTGTGTATCCAAAAATGAATGATTAAAACTGTGTGTGTATGTAACATATACACACTCCAGGTGGGTTACACATGCACATGGGCAGCTTTAGTGAACATGCAAGCCCTTCATCTGAGATCCAAACAGAGGGCCAAGTATTGCCCTCCATTGTACAGGGGAAACCTCCCCCCAAACCTGCCAAAGTGGAGAAGAGTACTTCCACAGCATCACCAAAGACCATAGATACTCTCCATGCAAGAACTGCAGGATGGCTGGGGTTCTATAGTTTTGGGGTTGGCAGGCCAGGGAAGGTATGTGAGAACGTTTGGGGTGCAGTCACTGGCTGCGGCATGATCCCCTGTATTGCATGAATTCCCAGAAGCAACACCCTTCCATTCCTGCAATCCCTCAGGGAGCTGGAGGTAAGAGAGGAGGGAGGGAGATGATTTATGCAACTGCAGGGAATAATAGGGACAGTGTGTCCTTTTTAAAAATAGCATTACTAAAACATTTTAAAACATTCCCCATGTTCTTAGCCCAGACCCTGCCATCTCATTATTTATTGTAAACTGTTTTTCTGGACCATTACTGTAGGCACATTAGCAGGGGTCTATGCTCAGTTGTATCATTATTTACATATTGGCAGGTTTTCTACAAATATAAGAACCAAGTAATTTTTCAATTGTGCATGTGTGTGTGTGTGTGTAGGCAAGGCTGGAGGAGGTTATGAACCTGATTCTCTGTTGCCCTCCATTTTGAGAGTCATTTAACCAGTGTAAATTGGGGGTAAAATGCTACCGTTCTGATTTAGCAGCATTTTACCCTCTCTTTGCACTGAGGTAAATGACTACACAAGGTGCAGGGCAATCTACGTGCATCACAGCACACAGCCCAGCAGAGGGCTCATCGCTTAAGCAGCCTTTGGCCTGTATATAAAGTAGCTTCACTTCATCCATGAGCCAGGATTAGATAGACCACTTCAGCGTAATTCAGTTCAAACAAGAAAACATGGTATGGAAATCATAGCATTGAGAAGAAATGGATCATTGTCTATTTAACAGTCAAAAGCGAAGGAGAAGAATTGAAGAACTAACTCATGCCAGCAACACAGAATTATAAACCATGGTTTGCATTATGTGACAGGAAAAAACCAGACAAAGCCAAATACACATTTATATCAAAAAATGCAGAGGGATGCCATTGATTCTGCAAATAAAAACTCATCTTCAGAACAGGAGTTGTGTCTTTTTTTGGCCCCATCCTGCAAACATACCTGTGATTAATGTTACCACCATGAGTAGTCCCATTGAAATCAGTGAGACCATTCACAAGCATAAGTCTTTGCAGGATCGGGGCCTATGTTCGTACAGTGCCTTGCACAAAGGGGTATCAAATCCTTATGAGAGCCTTTGGGTGTTACCATAATATAAATATTTAATAATAATTATTAATAATAATATAATATAATAAAGTAAATGACTGAGCAAAGGAAGAAATGGGAAGAACTCTGTAGGGAATCTAGGGGAGAGGGGAAACTATAAAGACATTAAACCCAGTAGGTGCACCAGGAATACGCTTTAACTGTATGTTTAGTTGCCAAAATTATCTGCAGATAGCAGCCCCCGTTTTTGAGTGCTGCTGTCCCTTTAAGAATCTGGTCCAGCACAGATCACATGAGCAGCATTTCAGAGCCCAGTCAGAGGGATTTGCTGCGGGCTCTTTTCTCTTCAGCTCCATTTTGCAGCAGCAGCAGTAGGGGAAGCAGCTGTAGGCTGAGATTAACGATTTAGTAGAAAGGGAAAGTTCTTTGCAAGGATTCAAGATGCCCATGTTTGTTGTTAACACCAACGTGAGCAAGGAGGCCGTGCCAGAGAGCCTGACCGGGGAGATCACCCAGCAGCTAGCAAAGGCTACAGGCAAGCCTGCCCAGGTGAGTTCAGGGGGCTAACCCTGCTCCCACCCCCAGCGCTGTACGCCTGGGCACGTATATAACTTGCATGCAGAAAGAGCAAATTGTACGATGCAAGGATGCCGTAGTTAGCCTGAATCCTTGGTGCTGTTCTCCTAGATGCTGTTTCTTCCTTGCTAACCTAATGGAAACGGAAATGATTCTCTTGTAGCGATTCTCAGTGTAAAAGGGAGCCCTCTACTTTCTATTGCTGCAGGCAGCTTTTAGTTCAGTCGGTCGCCTGGGAGTGAGGCGAGACAGGATGGAAGGACTGAGTGAGCACATGGAGGTTTGCTGGCATGGCCCCCGGGGGTTTGGTTTCTTCTTCTCCGCCGCCAATGGAATAACTGAATGTGCGGCTGACTAATATGTAGAAGTGACACTGCACAATGAAGCCCTTCTCCCTCCTGGGCAAGGCCAGGGTGTTGGTTCTGTAGGGGCAGGAGTGGGGTCTCGCAGGCTTATCTTCTAGAAAAGCAAATAAGACCGCTCTGTCCACCAGAGTTAGGTGTGTTTGTAGGAGGGAACTGTTCTGTTAGAATAGGGTAATGGGTGTATAGATTAGGAATATTCACTCTAATGGGTGTCTAGATTAGGAATGTTCATCATGCAAACCTCTTGTGTTTCTTACTAACCCGGCAAGCTCTTCTCACCAAGTATTTTTCTCTACTGATGTCCACAAAAGCCGGATCAAAGTGGGCCTTTGCTGTTAAAGAATGATGAGTACAGAAGACTAATGCTATGAGAGGTCACTTTTTTTTTTCTTACTGATTTGGGTTGCAGTGAGGCCCAGTGGGTTGGAAAAACCTGCTGTCATAGAGGGCAACAATGGGTAAGAGAGAGTGTGCCAGCCCCAGGCAGCTGCAGAGAATTCAGCTTACAAATAAATACAGTTTCAAATCTTGTTCAGTCAGAAAAATGTTTATCTACTGTCTAGCACATATAGAGGCTCTTGGTCCTCATAGCTCTCAAATCACTGTACAAACATGGGTATGTGGCTCCACTTAACAGAGGTATAAAGAAGCTAAGTGGCTTGTCCAAGGTCATACCGTGGCTATTATCAATGCTAGCATTATCTTTAACTGTCCCACTTGTGCTACTGTAATGGGAGCTAAAGTTCTGGGAGTATCAGAGTAGACAGCCCATTAGTGTTTTGATCACCCTGTTATCTTAACATGCCCCTAAGCAGGGTCAGGAGATGAGGTGGCCAAAATGCCAATGGTCTTTCTCCATGAACACTCTATGAGTTGCAATCACACTACTGGAGTTGTACCAGTGTGAAATGTGAACAAAAAGGCTAGTGTACACACCACCAGTGAATCGGTGGCAGAGCAAGCAAGAGAACAAAGCCCTCCTGACTCCCTGTCCTGTGCTAAATCTACTTGACAACAGATGCCTTGAAATGTTCTAGATTTATGGGAGCAATCTGACTGGTCACAGTGATGTGCACCTGCTTACAGCTTGTGTGGAGGCTAAACATCAACTGGCTAGAGAGCGAGTTGGATTCAGGCACTAGTCTCAATGAGGAGGATCACTACACCTTTGCAGGAGGTGGAAGATGTCTTTACAGAATTATTTTTAAAAAAGGAAAAAATGTAAGCTGGGGAGCTAAATCACTACATGTCTGACTAAGGTACTGTACTACTGCAGTGGATGCTCTAGAAATGTGTATGATTAAACACCATTTGTGCTTGCAGTAGCTAATTCCAGAAAACAAGCCTGCTCTCTGGATTCCAAGTAAATACACATCAGGAGAGCGAGGAATATTACCTGATCACCAGTTGTTGATTTGTTTCACAGTACATAGCTGTGCACATTGCAGCTGATCAGCTTATGTCCTTTGGGGGCTCCACCGATCCCTGTGCCCTTTGCAGCCTTCACAGCATTGGAAAGATAGGAGGACAGCAGAACAAGAGCTATACCAAGCTGCTGTGTGACCTGCTCACTAAACAGCTGCACATACCTGCAGACAGGTAAGGCCGCACCAGAGTGACATTCCAGTTATCAGCTTGTCTAAAATTATTACTTTCTTGGATTCTTTGTTCTCTTGTTGTCTGTTGTTGTTTTTCATACCTGAGGGTTTTTCCCCCCCCCCCCAGCTTTCTTTCAGCTAGTTTCAGTAAAATACTGCAAATAGAGCTCTTGCATAAGACTCCTAACTGAACAAGTCCTTCATCTTGCAAGCCTTTTACTACAGAACAGTATCTGTTTTGAGTAGGGAGATACAACTGTTGTAAAATCTGTAAGGTGTGTGCTAGTGCCATGAATTGGCCTTTTCTGGATTCATGTGGTTCAGGCTGGCTGTCAACCTTTCCAGACTACTGTATCCCTTCAGGAGTCTGATTTGTCTTGCGTGCCCCCAAGTTTCACCTCACTTAAAAACTTACAAAATCAGACCTAAAAATACAAAAGTGTCACAGCACGCTATTACCGAAAAATAGCTTACTTATTTTTACCATATAATTGTAAAATCAATTGAAATATAAATATTGAACTTACATTTCAGCATATAGTATATAGAGCAGTATAAACAAGTCATTGTATTACAGTTTAGTTCGTACTGACTTCACTAGTGCTTTTTATGTAGCCTGTTGTAAAACTAGGCAAATATCTAGATGAGTTGATGTACCCCCTGGAAGACCTCTGCGTACCCCTGGTTGAGAACCACTGGACTAATGGACTAACTCGAATCCTGAATGGCTGACTAATGCAGTATAAGCAGACCCTCAGGGGTTAGGGTGAAATATGATGAACACATGTCTAATATTCAGTGGGGGGGGGGGTTGTTTGGGCATGAAGGGAGAGGGAGATCATTGGGCAGATGGGGAGCTGGAAGGTAAGTAAGGGGACCCAGAAGAATGCTGGCACTTGGCAAACAGCTGCAGTTCTGTCAGCCAGCAAGGGAATGGAGCAGCTGTGCTGAGTGGCAAACAGCAGGAGAAAGCTGCTGCTGCCTATGTGTAGAGAAGCAGGGAGCTGCAGTCAGCCAGAAGAGCCCATGTGGTGTTGGCAAAAAGTTGCAGCACTCAAAGCGCTCAAACCCTCTGATCTCTCCTGCAGTTCCAGACATGTCACTAAAATGACATGTAAGAACTAAGAGCTTGGAAATGCAAGGAAGAAAAGGCAGTGTGCTGGAGGGTGTGAGCTTTGGCAAACCCAGCTTGCCTTTGCTTGGTAAAGTATTGGAGAAGGGAAGTTGTGGGTGGTGCAGCTTTTGGGCTTAAGCCAAAATTTACTGGTAAAGACCTTGCTAGCTTTTCTAAAAATTAAAATGGAAAATGTGAAACCACATCCCTTGGAGCGTGGGAGGGGGAGTGATTTTTCCCCCCCCTTGTTTTCTATACAAGTAATAATGGGTAGATGCTTGGTGCACGAAAGCTAACATTTGTCATGGTCAACATTTCTATTCTTTTTTTTTTTTTTTTTTTTCCAGAGTCTACATCAACTACTATGACATGAATGCTGCTAATGTGGGCTGGAATGGTTCCACCTTCGCATAGGGCACTCCCATGTGAACAAAGAGGCTATTCCTGGACCTGCACATCTCCTGCCTGTCAGCAGATCATGGCACAAATGGCCCTTCCCTGCACTTTGTGCACGGTCATGGAGGGCGGTTCCTTGCTAGTGTGTTCACATTACTGTTTTAGCATTCCTTTTGTTTTCTATATGTAGAAAATAAATAATAAAGATTTAGAAGGAAGTGGCATGGTGTGAGCGCTTCCTTTAGGATCGGGGGAGGGAGGGATTTGGCCAGCCTAACAAACAAGTGCTTTTCTGTCTCGTTGAACCACTGTGTCCTTGGTGTTCACACCTCAACTGCTAGAAGAGGGCCTCATCCTTCCTGATTGAACTAACCTTGTTATCTCTAGCCTTACTCACTCTTGCTTGCATATTTATACCTGCCCCTGGAAATTTCCACTACATGCATCCGAAGAAGTGGGTATTCACCCATGAAAGCTCATGCTCCTATACGTCTGTTAGTCTATAAGGTGCCACAGGACTCTTTGCTGCTTTTACAGATCCAGACTAACACGGCTACCCCTTTGAATCTGAGATCTGTGTAGTGCAAAAGTAATAGACAGGTCTACACATAACTCCTTTTCAGGCAGCAAGCAGAATAATTTACCAGTGATCAAAATGGAGGTAGCACACTTCTTTGCTCCTTTTTAATTCCATATTGTGTAGCGCATGAAAGTACATCTTAAATGCATTGTAATCCAGGTGTCCTTTCATTGCATTTTGTAGGGATGGTGTTTAAATCTGTGTCTAAAGCACACTCGCTCACATATTCACATGCTCATTGGCTGGGTAGGTGCACAAGAATGTTCTTTAGCTGTCAGTGGCACACGCTTTGCAAAACTCTACTTGCTCATTGGCTTGAGCTGGCATATTTCAGTCCCCCATTGGAAGAAGATACAAAGGACGATCCCTTCTCGGAAGGGTTGCTGAGTAAAGCCTGGTGCGGGCAGGCTCTCCTGGGTGGCCGAGGTCTCAGAATTCTCCTGGTTCTTATGTACAACACGGTGCGATTAGCGTAGGGTGACCAGATCGCAAGAGTGAAATATCAGGACACATTGGGTGAGCGGGGCGGGGGAGGGGAGAGGACGACAATGACAGACACAGGTGCACAGAGCCATGAGAGGGGGCCCTAGGAAGCTGCGAGAGGGGTTGTATGGCCCCTGCTGCAGCCTGCACCACAAGCCACAGGGCAAGGACACCTATTG
Organism: Terrapene triunguis; assembly: GCF_002925995.2. Lineage (NCBI taxonomy): Eukaryota > Metazoa > Chordata > Testudines > Emydidae > Terrapene > Terrapene triunguis. The sequence continues at coordinate 291,192 of NW_020665141.1, forward strand.
AATTCAATGAGAATTTTGCATGTGAATTGATGTACCTAGTTCTGAGATTATAAAGCCAGAAGGGATCCGGTGATCACCTGGTCTCACCGCCTGTATAGCACAGACATAGAACTTTCCCAAAATAATTCTTAGAGGATAGCTTTTAGAAAAAGCTTTTAGAAAAACACCATGACCCTTAGTATATTGTTAATCGTTAATTATTCTTACCACTGAAAAGGTATGCCTTATATCCAGTCTGAATTTGTCTAGCTGCAACTTCCAACTGTTGGCTCATGCGCGACCTTTCTCTGCTAGACTGAAGTGCCCATTATTAACTATTTGTTCCCCATGTAGATACTTACAGTCTATGACCAAGTCACTTCTTAACCTTCTTTTTGTTAAGCTAAATAGATTGAGGTCCTTGAGTCAATCACTATAAGGCATGTTTTATAATCCTTCAATCAGTCTTGTGACTCTTCTCTGAACACTCTCCAATTTATCAATATCCTTCTTAAATTGTGCACACCAGAACTGGACACAGTATTCCAACAGTGGTTGCACCAGTGCCAAATACAGAGATAAAATAACCTCTCTACTCCTGCTTGAGATTCCCCTATTTAGGCATCTGGTCACCCTATTTCTGTATGCATTTCCCCAGGTTTTTTTGTAAAAATCAAAACTGAACTGCCCCAGAAATTCTGGCATGTGGAATCATCGTGAAACTCGCATGGCTCCAACCCTGCCGATGAACCTTTAGATCCACTGCACAGACTTCTGCCACTTGAGCTAATGGAGTAAGTGATGGCAGAGGCAGTAGGTTGTCATCCTATATGTGATAGATCAGCTCTATAGGGGGATGAGACACTTTTTTTGCCATTGGGTTTCACAGATATCTGCTGACAGAAGAGGAACTGTGAAACTCAGGAATCCTGGGTCTATCCCAGGCTCCTGAATGGAGTGGTCTCTAGTAGTCAAAGACCCTTCTTCCCCGTCCCCTCCAGTCTATGTCTATCCTATTGCTGTCTAATCCGCCCCAGCTCCTCATCTGATTTCAACTGCCCCCCACTACCGCTCTGGATTCCTTGTCCCAGTTTCCTGATCCTGTCTCACTCTCCTCTCTTCCCGCCCCCATCCCTCAGATGGGATGTTCGTTCCAGACTGGCAAAATTATAAGGCTTCCCAACATTTCAACACTTCCCATTCTAAATTTTCGGTTGCTTAACTATAGGCTAGCTCTGCCTACAACAAAGCATATTCAGAACCTCTGATTAAGGGGATTATAAGTGTAGCAACCTCCATCATAGCTAGTCACCAAAGACTGAACCCGAGCCATCCAGACTTAAAAGCATGAGCTTCTACTACTTGAGTTCAAGATATAACTCCCTTAGCTGGTAGCTATACAGTTATCCTCTAAAAATCCACCAGAGGAGGGCACAAAACACATGTTGGACAGTGAATTACAAAAGTGCCAAATATTATTATTAGACCTGCAATACTTTTCACAATGAACATCAGCAGGGGATAAACTGGGACTTTAAGAATATTTGGAAAACAATTTTAGAATAACATTCAGTGCTGTGGTTTAAAAGAAAAAAAAACTGTTAAAACTCATAACTTAGCAGTATTCAGTGTTTGAAAAAAAAAACTTTTAGGAGCTATGGGATACAGGTTAAGAATGTTGAAACAGGAAGATGTTATGCTTAGTTACCACTTGGGCAAGGGGGCGTGCTATGTAATACTTGCAAGATTTCACTGTAATGTTTTACAATACATAGCTGCGCAATGCTGATTCCATTGATATTGTTGAGCAATTCATGCTGATTTTATTTCAGCCCACATCTTAATAGTTTTGAATATTATAGATCACAATTTTCAGCTCAGTTGGTCTGAACATGCAGAGCTTTAAAACTGCTATGCTCTAAACTGTATATTAACTACAATTTTATAAACCTGCATGTCAGAGAACTGTGTGCCACTACTACTAGACAGTGGCACAAGGCAATTCAGTGTGAATCACAGCAATGTAGGACTGGAAGGGATATCAACAGGTCATCTAGTCAAACCCCTGCACTGAGGCAGGGCTGAGTAATAACAACACTAGACCATCCTTGACAGGTGTTTGTCTAACCTCTTAAAAAACTCCAATGACTGCTATTCCATAACCTCTCTAGGTAATGTGTCCAGTGCTTAACTACCTTTACAGTTAGGAAGTTTTTCCTAATGTCTAACCTAAATCTCCCTTTTTTTTTTTT
>NW_020665141.1:293822-327091 GCF_002925995.2 Terrapene triunguis
AGGAAGTTTTTCCTAATGTCTAACCTAAATCTCCCTTTTTTTTAAAAAAAAAAAACCACAGCACTGAATGTTATTCTAAAATCTTCCTAGGGCCCCCTCTCGCAGCTTCCTAGGGCCCCCCCTCATGGCTCTGTGCACCTGTGTCTGTCATTTTCGTCCTCTCCCCTCCCACCGCCCCGCTCGCCCAATGTGTCCTGATATTTCATTCTTGTGATCTGGTCACCCTAGACCAATGTAAGGTCGGGACGCGGGACAAGTCCCCTAAAATCGGGACTGTCCTGATAAAATCGGGACGTCTGGTCACCCTAGATTAGCGTGTGTCCCACAACCCAGGATCTTGTCTCACCAGCAGACGTTATGCCAGGAGCCAGCAGAGAGCTGCCAGCTGGGATGGGGGCAGGACCCCTGGTGCTACTTGATGTTGCCGCCCAGCCCCAGACCCCGGCGGGGCTCTGCAGGGGTGACCAGCCTGTGCCTTCGGAGGCTGCCAGCTGAGGTGTGTCCAGGCCTGGCTAGTGGAGAGGAGGGGGCTGTTCAGGGACACTCCTTAGCTGGGGTGAACACGCTGACAGGCGGCCAGAGCCTGAGGCAGATTAAAGGGCCGCCCTGGCCAGGCGAGGCCTAGGGCGGAGCCAGGCTGAGGTGCCAGCTGCCTCTTCGCGCTTCCCAGGCTGTAGGGGGCGATGGCGGCCGCCTGGCACTCTAGCTGTGCAAATCTCTATGGTCCCCTCAGTCGCAAACGTAACTGCTGCGCCGGCTGACGTCATCTGAGCGCGCGAGTAGCGAGCTGGGGCGGGGGGAGGTGCGGGATCCGGAAGTGGAGCCGGGGTACCATGGCGCTTTTCCGCATCAACAGGTAAGCGGGAAAGAGAGTGCGGGGGAGGGGGGCGGGAGAAGAATGGAGCCCGCGCGGGGAAGTGGCGCGTGGAGAGGACGAAGGAGGAGGAGATGGCCGCAGACAGGCCCACGTGTGTTGGGGGAGGGGCGGCGCTGCGGGGGCTGTCTGCTCGCCCGCCCCTCGTGGGCTCCAGCGGGTGTGGAGCAGACAGGCTCAGCTGAGAGCGGGTGTGGGGGGGCGTTACTGCTGTGCCAGGCTGTGTGCAGGGATTTGTAACGCAGCCTCACTCCTGTAACTGATCCACGTTACATGAAATAATATTTCACACTATGTGGGGGGGGGTCCCCTCCATTCCCCAGCCAAACACACAAACCAATAGGCAGCCCCTCCCCCCCCCGAATCACGAGATTGTCTTAAAAATCCTGGTTCGTCTTAAGTAATGAGTTCGTGTCGTTTGCTGTCAGGTTTTGGAGCCTTCAGGCTGCACCTGTGTCATGTTTTCAATATTTTCACTACAGTCGTAAGACTTGGGTTTAAATGCCTGTATTACTGTGGTTAATATGAGAATACAAAAGGAAATATTCTTAATTGGCTGCAAAGATGTAGACTAGAGCAGTGCTTCTTAACCAGAGGTACATGTACCCCTGGAGGTACACAGGTGTCTTCCAGGGGGTATGTCAGCTCATCTAGATATTTACCTAGTTTTACAATAGGCTACATAAAAAGCACTAGTGAAGTCAGTACAAACAAAAATTTCTTACAATTACTTGTTTATATGGCTCTATATAGTATATGTGGAAATTTAAGTACAATATTTATATTCAAATTGATTTATTTTATAATTATACGGTAAAAATGAGAAAGTAAACAATTTTTTGGTAATAGTGTGCTTTGACTTTTGAATTTTTATGTTTGATTTTAAATAAATAAATAAATTAATGGCGATATCCTATCTCCTAGAACTGGAAGGGACCTTGAAAGGTCATCGAGTCCAGCCCCCTGCCTTCACTAGCAGGACCAAGTACTGATTTTGCCCCAGATCCCTAAGTGGCTCTCTCAAGGATTGAACTCACAACCCTGGGTTTAGCAGGCCAATGCTCAAACCACTGAGCTATCCCTCCCCCCTACTTTTGCAAGCAAGTAGTTTTTAAGTGAGGTGAAACGTGGGGGGTATGCAAGACAAATCAGACTCCTGAAAGGGATACAGTAGTCTGGAAAGATTGAGAGCCACTGGACTAGATTACTGTGCCTTCTTACAGTATCTAGTTAACTGAAACTGGATTTTGTTGCCTTTTCTCTGCCAGTAAAGATGTGAAAAGGGTGGTTACAGCTTTGTTATAGTGTTTGCTATGGTATGTTTAAAGCGTTTTATTTGTGAAACATTCAGATACCTTGGTGGTGAGGAGGATGCTACTGAGGACAGGTCACAGGCCCTGTTAGAACGGCTGCGTGAACAAGCTAGAGCCAGGCAACTGAAAAAGCAGCAGCAGGTGCTTTTGCCTTCTGATGAATTAAAACAAAAGAAAACAGAAAATGAACTCCACCAAAAGCTCCAACACTCTGGATTTGATTCTGAAAATGAATATCAGAGAGAAGCAAAAAAGAGGAAGAGAGGACACAGCGGTGAGGGTTCCTGTGGAGAAGGGGAAAAAAAGCTGAGGAAGAACCACCAATTGAGCAGTGATTCTGAGAAGCCTTTGGCAGGGGCAGATTCTGGCCTAGCTGGTGAGGCTGCCAATGGCTACATTCCAGCTAAGAAGAAAAAAAATGAAAATGGGAAAAAATCAAGTCTATCTCAAAAGAAAATTGAAGCAGGTGAAAACAAAACTGAAAGTGTAGGATTTAATTGTTAAAATTCAATGTCAAATTATTTTTTATTTTAGAAGAAAGTGAAAAATTCTGAACTTCTGGTTCTGGTTTACAACTGGAACCGGAAAATTGGTGTGTGAGGGTAGCGGTGCATGCACATAAGTATGGAAAGTTAACCACTCATTTAACAGTGTCAAAACGGCAGATAGAGCTACATTCAACCTTAGGATTGGAAAGAGAGATGAGAATGTAGGTGGATTTTTAGATCCTGGAAACCCTAATTAGTAAAAATACTTCCATTTTTTTTCCTGTCTCACTGTCTGATTATTAGCATTTTATTCCTTCTACCAAAATTTCAGATCTTGACGAAAACAATAGACAACAGGAAAATAAAAGTAATTTGAAGAGTCACCAAGCTAAGAGGAAGAAGGAGAGGGACATTCCAACAGAAGTTGAGACAAATGGAGCTGAAATTGCTGAGAAAGACAGTAGTGAAGAAGCTAAAGGGAATCAAAGCACAAAGGAGGAAGTGTGGATACCTACTTTGAATGAAAAAGCAACACCGCCACCCTCTAGTTTGTTGGTTTTGGGAGGGTATGACAGAAGAGCAGTACAGAAGGTAACCAACTGGCCAGGGATTTTGTTCTGATTATGTTATTTGGGTGAGAGAAGGAGTATTCTAACATGCTTTATATATAGCATTGTCAGGCTTATGGTAAAAATCATTTCATTAATACATGGCTTACTAGCCTTTCTAAATAAATAAATTATTTTTCCTAGAAAGGATAAAGTACACAAAAAATAAAACAATGTTATTGACTATACAGTCTTCTTGATACATTCAGCATTGTTTTAAATTTAATCCTGATATATAATACATGGTTGACTGCCCTTTCATTTCAATTTGCTCTTCAAGTGTTTTTTTAATGGTATGGTCAGTGTATAAGGTCCCAATCCTGAAAACTCTTCGTGCAGATACTAAACTTTTAATTGTACAAGTGCAGAGATGCACAGTTTTGGCCTATCTTCAAGCCTGTAACTTGCTGCTTGTGTGTTACTTGGGGACAATATGTTAACATTTTCTACAGAAAAGTTCGTATCCTATTAAGGCATAAAATCTTGCCACAATGATAATTATTTTAAAAATGCTGAATACTAATTAGTTACTGATTGTGTTACACTAACTGTTTCCCCTGCATTAAAGGAACTTCAGTTTCAGGCCGGTTGCTGAGAATCTATTTCAGGGTTCATTCACTTTTTGTTTCCAGGTTCAGCCCATCCTACCACAGTGGCTTGCTCAACCCAAGCTGGTCCATAAACGCATAAAAGAGAACCTAGTTCCAATCCAGGATGTTGCAGGAATCCATCCCAAACTGCTAAAGAAGCTGCAAATGAATGGAATTGAGTCTTTTTTCCCAGGTACCTTTAATGTTTGGTTTGGTTTTGGTTTTTTTAAAATCAGCTAACTTCTCCATTATTCAAACAGCTCAATTTGTGTGTTTGTATATGATATAAAAAACTTATTAGAAAATCAGGGCTCTGGGGAATGCTGGAGATTTTTTTTGAGGGGGGATGGGGGAGATGGAAACAAATTCCAAAATTTCCCAAAAGCTGACAAGAATATGATACTTTAGCCAGTGTGGTGTGGATTTTTTAACTTTAAATTAAGTGGTTACTTAGGGACCAGTCATCTTCACTACCAGAGCTGGATGGAGACTGATCGATCTTAGAAAAAACATGCTGTTCCATACTTGGACACCAGGTGGAGCTGCGGTATTACTATGTATAACTGGCCAACCTGACCCTGAGAAGGAGCTGAAATTTACCAATGTACATTGCCAAAGAGCCACAGTAACACATCAGCAGCCCCCCATCAGCTCCCGCCCACCAGCAGCCACACCAATCATCGCCTCTCGCCCCCTCCCGATCAGCTGTTTTGTGGTGTGGAGGAGGCTCTGGACGGGAGGGGGAGGAGTGAGGACACGTCAGGTTCAGAGGAGGGGGTGGGAAGGAGTGGAGTGGGGGCAGGGCCTGTGGCAGAGCCAGGGTTGAGCAGTGAGCACCACCCAGCACATTGGAAAGTTGGCGCCTGTAGCAGCCCTAGAGTCGGTGCCTATACAAGGAGCCGCATATTAACTTCTGAAGAGCCACAGGTTGGCCACCCCTGGTGTATATGTAGAGGTTATGATATACGCTAGGTAGGGACAAACCTCTGTAAACTCTCCACTGGAAGGTCTTATTGGTAGCATGTATATTGCACATCATTGATTTGATTAAGACAAAGGAATTAAAACAAACGTAGAATTATTACAATGGGTTAGTGCATTAACCTTTCACTTTTAAAGACTTAACTAATTACATTTGTGATCTGGATTTATCAGGTCTTAGTCTGCATCAGAAGACCATCAAAGAACTGCAGATCTAGCTCAGACGTTTTCTATTTTAAAATATTTTACTATTTACTATTTTGCTGTGCTAGGACACGTAGCAGAGTGTAATGAGTTGCTGGTATGCTATCCTCAATTACTCTCCTTATGTCAATCACAGACTCTTATACTTTGAGGTCCAGAACCCCTTGTCTTCAGTTTATAGTATACACTGGCAGGAAATAAGTTCAATAATTTACTGCTTATACTGTTCTTGATCAATAGATGCAATATAAAACTAATACATAATATGCTGTGAGGAAGAGGCTCATAGATGATTTGTTAGTGGATATTTAGTTCAAAGTTGGCTAATAAGCCAGAGCTCTCCGAAGGAGAAGGGAAAAGTCATAGGTTGCAGTCAAAACTTTTGTCCTGACTCATTTGCTCTTGCTTCATTTTTAACTTCTCCTCAAGGACCCAGAGCTACAGGAAGCTGGGCACCATCAGCTCCCACTGAAGTTGACATGACTTGGGAGCATTTAGCCCCTTGCAGGACTAGCTCCAGATGAGAGCAAGAACCATCTTTTTAGGCAGAGAGTACACAGCTGCCCTCAGCCTGGAAGGAACAGGCTCTGTGCTGTCTCTCAGTGAAAGGAAGATTTTAAAAAATACTAAATAGTTAAGTGGTTATTCTTGTTAAACTCCTGCCTAAGATCATTCTGTTCACACTTTCATCACCTTGATACATACGCAAACAAGAAAAAAATTACATAGTGAGCTACAAGGGGGTGCGAAGTTTGGATTTAGGGACAGCTGAATCACTTGTATAGGGAAACCCACATAATCATTGCTTAGATCTAGTCAGGGCTCACTTTCAGAAACAACAAATTGATTTACTCTTTGGTTTATAGCCAGTTAAAAAAGACCCTGATGAAAGGATGTGAAACAGCTTCCCTAAAATGAATTGGGGTTCCCCCGAGTAGTGAAGAGCTCTTTTGAACTCTAGATCTTCCATATTCGCACCAGGAAACCTAACTTAACAGCAGGGAGAACACAAGGCTTTCCAAGACCTAGAAAGAGATGACCTTGTACAGTTTTTAATAGCATTTGACGGATAGACTTTGGCCCAGTTATTGCCTTTTACTGATCCTCATTTTCCTTTTGCTCAGTTCAGGGAGAGGTGATTCCTGCCATTTTGGAGAGTGCGTCCAGTGGCTTTTTGGTAGGGAGGGGAGGATACCAGCCCAGCGATATCTGTGTCTCGGCCCCTACAGGCAGTGGTAAAACACTGTCTTTCGTCATCCCTGTGGTACAGGTGAGTTCAGCCAAGGTGTATAGTTGTAACAGAGAGGGCCACAGTTGCCTTTGTTTCTCGGCAGGGCTGTAAAATGGAAGCCTCTTGAGGTAGGTAAGAAAGTCGGGAAGAAACACCAACAAAAGCACTGAGGCTTAGAACTTCAGAGTTGCCTAGATACAATTCCCATTAACTTCAGTGCCCCATCCAGCTTTTGTGGCCAAAGAACATAATGTGAGGGGTTGAGGAAGACAGCAGGGAATAAATGAATTAGTAAGTGTTGGGATATTATTAGGATGCCGCCCACTTGCCCAGACTGTGCACAGAGACGCCACTAGCTTTCAAGTGCTCATTTGGTCTTTGTTTTGGCAGGCTCTGTTAGAACGAGTGGTTTGCCAGGTGCGAGCTCTGGCAGTTTTGCCCACCAAAGAACTGGCACAGCAGGTAAGAGACTTTTTTTTCCTCCCTTTCTCTGAGCTGAATTTAAGTCAAGTGAAAGGCTGGTGCTTTAAACCCACTGCCCGAACACATGTGATTTCTACCATGTGAAGTAGGTTGAAGACTAACTGGGTTTGATGTTGGCTAACATAACAGAAAGCATCGTCATAAACAACTGTCAAAGTAGCTAACAAATCGCATCTCCCCTCTGCAGGTGAGTAAAGTATTCAACATCTACACTGATGGGACAGGTCTGAAGGTTGTTTTGGTTACTGGGCAGAAATCTTTCGGGAAGGAGCAGGAGACTCTTGTCCAGAGAACGTAGGTTAAATATTTTTTTGTATAATGTTTTACAGCTCAGATGTCTCAACCCCTTATCTCAGTGCATGGAGAGGTTGAAGTGTAGGCTATTGCATCACATGTTAGTTTTTCTGAACAATAGGTTCATATACTAGATATTGTTTAAAATCTCTGCTTGCCAGAATGCTAGGAGCAGCGTTTTCTGGGAGTAGCTACAATTACTAAAGTTTTGTTAGCTTTAGTAGGATAGAAACACATGACCTGTGACTTTGAGTACAAACTGCTACTTACGCAATATAGTCTGTCCTTGGGATCAGCAGCCCACTCGGGGGTGGGGGAAGAAGTGGCTTTGTTTGTCAGTTACACCTTCAGAAATCAAATTGATCATGAAATTGGAAAGGTGGAGGATGTCCCTCCTTACTGGGATCCTTAGCACTTAGTGCTTTCTGCTCTTGTCTGGTGTTATAAGATCTGTCTCTTTCCAGAGCTGATTGGTTTTTTAACCACTGCCCCAGGAAACACTTTTGTTCTCCAGTGGCTGCTTTGTAGGTTTGCTGTTTATTCGGCGTGGGTTTCAGTTCTGTCCTCTTATTTTATCTTTGCAGTTAGGTTCTCAACACAGACATAACTGCTTCTAAGAGAACCTGGGATTGGGGCAAAGGTGATGGCCTGCAGCCCATATTATAACACTGGCTAAAAAAGGGTTACACACCAGATAATTTCCAATTATTTAGCCATGAAGCATTCACCAAATCTGTCTGAAATAAGTTAGTTCTCCATCTCAGCTCTCCAGAGCAAAGCATGGCCTCAAGTATCCTACATACACGTTCTTTAATGTAAATGGTATATTTGACTTCTTATTCCTCAATTAAGTGAAGTGAGAAAGGGAAGAAAAGCAAACCAGGTACTTGTTGGTCACAGAAACGTGTTACGTTGACCCCACTATACTGTGCACAGCAGGAAGCAGCTTGGTGACAGGACATTTGTCTTTTCAGAGTGATGGGTTACTGCAGTCTGGCTGATATCATTGTGGCAACACCTGGACGACTTGTGGATCATATTGACCAGACTCCAGGGTTCAGCCTGAGACAACTTCGCTTTCTGGTGAGTTAAAACAATCAGATCTACTGAGCTGACTATCCCAAGGCTCTTGGTGTCTATAATTCCTACTGTACATCTTTTTGTACTCCTGGTGCATATACACATCTGTGTATAGGAACTGCCATGCCATTCAGATTATTGGTCCATCTAATCCTAGTATCTGCCTCCAGAAAAGGCATTTTATGTAAACACCTGGAGGGGAAAAATCTACAAAAATAAAACTTAACGGGTCTAACTTCAACAATCAAAACCAAGATTTCACAGTAAATTATCAAATTTATAACTCACCAGTATATCGGAGTATGCACTGGGGCCACATTTGTTTGGTGCCTTATTTATTCATGGTGTTGAAGATCTGATTTCCCTTATGTCATTTAAAGCCATGTGGTGTTTATTAGCTAATGGATTTAAGTGAAATCAAATCTACTTTTCATAGGGGACTAAAGGTCGCCCTTCGGTTTGGCCACTGAATACTATAAGACAAGATTGGATCTTTTTCTAAAAGATATGATCTAAGAATTATTTTGGAGAAGTTCTTTGTTATACAGGAGGTCAGACTAGATGATCACAATGGTCCCTTCTGGCCTTGGAATCTATCTATCAGGTATTTAGATGCCTATGCAAGGACCCAAATGTAGGATTCAGCTCCTGTATTAAAACTCTGCTCTTTTTTTTTTCTTTTTTTTTAAAGCTAGATAGTTTGGCTGATTAGAAATTTATGCATATACACAAGGATAGTGTGTGTGTGTGCGCATGCATGTGCACACTCCCTTCTATCATTTGTTTATCCCAAGCAGAAATGTCTTCTGCCTGTTCTAAAGAGTGGGGTTTAATGTATGTAGGAGGAAAGCTGCAGCACCAAAAAGAGCCTAACAACAAGGGCTGTTTCTGTCTGAGTGCAGATTATAGATGAAGCTGACCGTATGATAGATGACATGCATCAGAACTGGCTGCAGCAAGTGGTAAAAGCAGTGTTCCGAGCCGAAGAGGACTCTGGCACCAACATGCTTTTCCAGAGGACAGAACCAGGACCCGTAACGGCAGCCAGGTAACTTGGAAAAGGCACTCTGCTGAATCAGTACTACAGAGGAGGACTCCAGGTTACCCCTCTATTCAGTGCTGGTGTTTTATTGTCCTCTCCATTTGGATGTTGATTGTTGTGTACACTCCAATACTCATTCAGTTAGAAAACATACCGCCAATCAAGTCTGCTGTTTTTCAGTGGCTTGAAAATGCAGATGGCAAAGAGCTGATGCTAGGAATTGACTCAGGCTTTTTAAAGTAAGCTTTACCATCTTGATCAATTGATCCTTTCTCCAGCTAGATGAGGGTGGCATTAAAGAAAGTAAAAATGCACAAAACTTCGAGGACCAATCGCTATGTTTTTATAGCTGACTGAGTTGCACCAGAACTATCACAGCTCCCCTATAAGGAGATTGGGAGAATGTTTGCTGGACCACCCCTGAGCTATTCGTCTGTAATTGCTGTTTCAGTGTAGCACCATAGACATACATGGCCTTTCACAGAATACATACAGGCAGGTTACCTGCCCAGAACAGGGTTAAGACAAAACAACAGGAGGAGAAAACTGAAGGAGGGGTTGGGGTTAGGACCAAGGTTAAGACACAAAAGATTGCCTGGTCACTTGGGAAGGTGGTGCATGCACTGGGGGAAGGATGGGGGGCTTATAGGTGTGTGGTTTTTTTAGTTGATAGTAACTGCTTTGAACTAATTAGAGCACTAGCAGTATAAGAAAGCTTAAAGGGGCAGGGGGTTGCAAAGTGACTTGTAGAAAGTGGATTGGGTCAGGAAGAGAGTTCCAGGAAGAGTTAATGACTTCTCAGATTTTTCAGATGATGTTAGAGGGGAGGAATAAAATGTGACATTCCTCCCGTCTGCCCTAATGCTCAATGCCTGCACGCTCTCTGTGTCAGCACCTGCTGTCCCCAGATACCACTACAGAAGTTGCTGTTCTCAGCCACACTGACTCGGAACCCAGAGAAACTGCAGCAGCTGGGCTTGTACCAGCCTCGCCTCTTCACATCTGTCTACTCTGAGAAACGAGCCGTCACAGCTGGGACAGAAACAGAACAGGATGCTGAAAAGAAGTACACTCTCCCCGAGGGACTTTCGGTAAGAAGGTGATTTATCCTCTTGCAGCCATGGAAGGCATCTTGCTGGGCAGCTTTCCAAGAGGGAAGGAGTTTGAATAGGTTACATCTGAAGAACCCATCAGACTCAAAGCAGCTTGATCTGCTTCTAGAAATGTGGTTACATTTTCCCCTTAATTTTATCCCATGAATAAAAGCATTTCTTCCCCAGGCAGTCTTGCATTACTGAGAATCAGGAGGAGAAATGGTTAAGGGAACAGATAGATCCTACTTATGTAGGTCTACATACGCATACCTATTGATGGATTTCCACCTGTCCATCATCTCAGAACAGGGCTTTTTTACACAGATACTCGTTTAAAAGAGGATGAGAAGCACCATCACTAAGGAGTGCGATAATAAGAAAAGAGTAATACATAGCGCTTACATCACACTTTCCAGATGTAGACCACAAGTATGTAGTAAAGACAAGTATACATCATCTTCTTTTAGAGATTGGGAAATTGAGGCACAGTGTTATTTTGCCTGACTCTGCACCGTGCATCAGTGACAGAGACAAGACTAGAACACAGGTCTCCTGCCTCGGTCCCGTGTTGTCTCCTCTAGACCATGTTACCTTCCCTGCATGACTTGTCCCAAAGGAGATGGCACTGTGGGATCAGTTATCTGTAATAGTGAATGGGTTTGTAAGTAAGAAAGAAGCTCGGATAAGTAGGTTTGGGAGAAGAGTCCATGTGAAGAGCAACATTTTTAAAATTTACTGTTTCTTCTCTGTCCCCTGCAGCAATATTACGTACCCTGTAACCTGAATTCCAAACCTTTGTTCCTCTTGTATTTCATGCTGAGAATGAAATTCACCCGGGTGCTCTGTTTTACCAATTCCAAGCAGACTTCCCACAGGTGAGTTCATTGATGGGGTACTGACTATGTGTACCTGTATAAGTCAATTGGGTAAATTCATGACTCTGTTTTATCTCCCCACCCACTTCCAAATAGATTGTTCTTACTGATTCGAGCCTTTGGTGGAGTGAATGTAGCTGAGTTCTCTTCCTGGTTGACTCCAAGTGAGAGACAGAGGACCCTGAAGGAGTTTGAACAGGGGAAGATACAACTGTGAGTGTGTGTGTTTGGAGTTTTTTTGTGGGTTTTTTTTTCCGGTACTAACCCAGGCTACTTCCAGTGTAGAGAGAGAGTAGTAGAAACATGTATGTAATAAAACAAACTCATCTGCAAACTGAGCTTACAAAATCCAACTTGGGAACTGAGTGGGAGGCTTAGGCTATGTACACACTACAGCGTACTTTGGTATAAGTTATGTCGCTCAGGGATGTGAATAAGCATCTCCCTGAGCAACGTAAGTTACATTGACATAAGCATCGATTTAGACAGTGCTACATTGGCGGGAGAGCTTCTCCCGCAGACATAGCTACCATCGCTCACGGGAGCTGGAGTAATTAAGTTGATGGGAAAGCCTTCTCCATCAGCTTAGAGCATCTGCACTAGGAGAATTACAGCGATGCAGCTGCACTGCTGTAAGCTCTGTAGTGTAGCCATAGCCTGAGACTCACATTTTCTGAATGTGCAGATGCTGGTGCATTTGTGTGCATTTACTGCAATTTTTTGTACAGTTAAGCTACTTGTGTGTGCAAATGGCCACTTAGAATCTAGCTGCTAAGTTGCATGGGCATTTGTCATGTGCAATGGCAGTAAATGCACAAAGCACACGTGTAATTCTGAAAATCTGAGCCTTTCTGCAGATCAGGTTTTTATTGGCAGATAATAAAAAATGGATGCCGCTTTACTACAGGGGCTATTAGATTACATTACTTCTATTCATAACAGCAAGAACCTGCTAGACTGACTGTCTAGATTTTTGTTCTCAGCTCTGTCGCTGATTTGCTGTGACCTGAGGTATATCACTTAATCTTGTGCTTCAGTTTCTTTATTGCTGATAGGGGCATTGAGTACTCATTGCCTGACAAGTGTCCTTGAGAACCTTTCATGAGAGGGTAAACACATTAAAATACATATTTTTTAATACAAACCTCTCTTTGCAGTGGCGGTTCAGCTGTCCTGTTTTGAATGCTTTGAGCATGAACACTTGGGTGCATTTTCAATATGGTTTGTGGGCATTTAGCTCCCAATTACTTTGATAGGAGTCACCTGGCTAAAAATTCCACATATAGTGCTGCTAATATCCTCTGTGTCTACCAAACCTGGAAACTCCAATGGTGTCATTGTTTATGTCAATAGAAAAGAAGCCTCCAGAAGTGCTTAGTATATCACTGGAATGGATTTTCCCCGCAGGTGTCTAATATGGCTGGTATAGCTAATCTGTGGTGTGATTCGTGGTGCTATCTTATGCTCCAAAGACCCAGCCCTCTGTATTGTCTGGCTAGCTTGATGAGGGAGATTAGTAACATATTGTGAGCTGCTCCGTATCCAGTTATCAGAATTTGCAGTGTCATTGGGCAATTGCTTTATGCCATGCAACAGACCTGGAAATTAACACTACTAGTTTGTTCTTTTCTTTAAAACATAAAACAGGTTAATCAGCACAGATGCCACTGCTCGAGGGATTGACATTAAAGGAGTGAAGTGTGTGATAAACTATGATGCCCCTCAGTTCATCAGGACTTATATTCACCGGTGAGTGGATGAGGAATACGAAGAAGAGACGTGAATTCGGCTTATAACGTCTCTTTTGGATATGGCTTTTTAGACATTTAAGTATTCTTCACATACACAAAGTATGTGGTGTGAAAAGTTTTTAATTCCATTGCAATAGAGCTGTTCGTTCAATATGAAAGCAGTTGTTCAATCAAAATTAAGCCTTTAGAGTCATTGTAGTGACACAAGGCCATTCTAAATTAGGGCTGCTTTCTACTATACCAGGCCTAATTTATAGGAAATGTGGGTATTGCCCTGGACGGTCCCAAACACCGATGGCCTGATTTTCAGAAGTGCTGAGGGCCCCAACTCCAGTTGAAATCAATGAGGACTGTAGGGTCAGCACTTCTGAAGATCAAGCCCTGAAACGTTAATCTTTTGTGTTTATGTACAGGAGGCCTACTTATACTGATGGTACTTATAGAAATAATCTGAATAGTCCTCTTCAGGTTTCAAGAACCTGTTGGGGCAAGGTGGGAAGGAATGTGCTGCAGCTGAGGGGGGAACAGATGGACAGTTAAACCAATGTTGAGGTTGGCCTCCTTGATCTGATTTCAGAGTTGGAAGAACAGCTCGAGCTGGCAAGGTGGGATTAGCATTCACCATGCTCCTGAAAGTGCAGGTGAGTCGTAGTCCTGGCAGCAATTCTGAAGTGAAGCACAGCCAAGTGGTGAGGAGGAGTGGGGTTAATGGAATTTTCCTTCATCCAGTCACGTGCAGTCTAGTTCTGTGTACAGATGCTTTCCCTTCCGTGGTATCTGTACAGCACATTTTTCATAGAGACCACTTAATTACTCTTCATTGGTTGTGAAGATGTCCTGGTTTGGCTGTATTGAGTATGAATTCTTAGTTATGCATACCTCATCACATGAAGGGAGGTAGCCACACCGCCCCCCCTTCACACACCGATGAAAGCAGCATGCCTAAGCTTCCACATCCAGTGCTGAAAATGAACCCTTGGTTTCCTGCCAGCCTAGGAACTCTGTTGCATTCCAGGCCTCGTGTGTGAGATATTCAGGAGTTCGGGGAGATTGCAAACCCAGTTTTTAAGCATAAAAGTTAGGTCTTCTCAAAATTGAGCTTATATTTGGTTGTGAATTTTATTCACTAGTAATTTCCAAACTAGATGGAGCCGCCCAGACTCGCTCACTTCCCAGGCTCATGGTCTGACAGTTGTGGTGAAAAGTTGAAGGGGGCAACACCCACTTTCCTGAGTCTCCTCCTCCCTTTAATTTTCTGTATCTGTTTGCGGTGCAGGAGCGGAAGTTTTTGCAGATGCTGAGAGATGCTGGCACCCTAGATCTGGAGAAGCAGCTGGTGAAGAGCGAGTATTTAAAGCCATTGTTGCAGCAATATGAGGAAGCACTGTCCAAGCTCCAGAAAACTGTCAAGGTAACCGCAACAGTGAAGAGCTGCAGTATAAAATTCAGCTGCACAAAAAGCTCATTGTAACCTGCTGCAGACTTGAACATCAGTTAGTGTTCAGTGTCTTTTCTCTTAACCATGGAGATCTATTGAGATGCTTGAGTCAGTAGAGAACGGAGGGTCCCTGTGTTGAAAGTACAGTAGGCACTATGTATTTTACTGCCTTTCTGCAGATCTGTTGATTTCCTCTAGTGCGCTGGGGATTTGAGGGCTGGGAAGAGGAAGACAGAGTAACTATAGGCAGAGGCTGAACCTTCTGCCAAATCAGAATTTGAGACACAAATCACCCAACTTGCAAATTGCATAGCTATGGTTTGAATGTTCAAGGAAAAGGAGTTCCATTTGCTGACCCTCTATTAGAAAGGAGTGCTTTCATCTGTAAACAGAACATCAGTGTCCTTACCAGCTAAGCGTAAGAGCAGTCACACATTGCAACTGATCTGGGGGGAAGCTCCTGCTCTAGTACTTCGTAGAGAATCCTAAAACTAAAGTCGAGATTGGTGACCTGTCCCTGCAAAATAGATGGCTTTGGCGTCCAGCTTCTGGACTTTAGTAGTGCTGGGGAAGTGGGAGAGAAGGGAAAGAAAATTTGTCAGATTCTGCTGCATTGCTGCCTGATACAGTTTGGACACATCGGTGTGACCCTGTGACCGAGGCTCTGAGTATCTGTAGTCACCTTCTTTGTCTTAACAGGATGAGCGAGCACAAAAACGAGCATGAGAAGACTGGTGTATATTTTCCATGGCACTGAAATCAAGCCGGGACTGATCACGATTTTGCTGTTAATGGCAAGTGTCGGTAACAGGGCAGCTCCAGAGCTCATGGATTAGTTGCCCAACCTCCTAGTCCAAAGGCTAAATTGTCGTCTTGCCAGCAGGCATCGCGGACCCCAAGGAGTGTGTACAGCCCCCTTCCATTCTGAGGGAACTGGCAACAAAGCTCAGATCTCAGCTGGAACAAATATTCTTTGAAGGGGAACGCTCTCTCCTGTCCTATTGGTATATTGAAAACTGCCAGCAGTAAATAGAACATCCTGCCTTCTTAGAATGTGCATCTGATGGAGCTTCCACTTATCAAATTTGATGGGGCCAGGCCCCTCTTGGCTTTGCCTGTGGATCATTTCAGCAGACAATTGTTCCTTCTCCTGTGCTGCAGACACACCATCTGTATCTGCAAAATGCATCAAAAGCCGTACCATGTATGTAGCAGAATGCTGCCATTTCAAGAACTGTTCCAGGCTGAGGGTGGAGAAAAAGGCTGGCTTAAATTTTTAAATAAAGAGTAACTTTAAAAAATATGGTTTTGTTTTCTTGTAAAGGATGGTTCTGAGTAGGTAAAGGAGTTTTTAGAGTGAACTAATCATTGTCCTGGGTCCCTCATACCAACCTTTATTCCCCCTTTATCAAGTCAGACCCATGGTCATAGTTCCTGCTGGAAACACCAGCTGTGTTATCAGTCTAAATTACACCACTAATTATGCTGAAGTTTTACTATTTACTAGGGCTGTCAATTAATCGCAGTTAACTCATGTGATTAACTCAAATTAATCGTGATTAATCACACTGTTAATAGAATACCAATTTAAATTTATTATTTTTGGATGTTTTTTCTACATTTTTCAAATATATTGATTTCAATTACAACACAGAATAGAAAGTGTACAGTGATCACTTTATTTTTATTACAAATATTTGCACTGTAAAAAACAAAAAAATAGTATTTTTCAATTCACCTAATACAAGTACTGTAGTGCAATCTCTTTATCATGAAAGCTGAACTTACAAATGTAGAATTATTTACAAAAAAATAACTGCATTCAAAAATAAAACAATGTAAAACTTTTGAGCCTACAAGTCCACTCAACCCTATTTCAGCCAATTGCTCAAACAAACAAGTTTCATTAAAGTTTGCAGGAGATAATGCTGCCCGCTTCTTGTTTACAATGTCATCTGAAAATAAGGAACAGGCGTTCGCATGGCAGTTTTGTAGCCAGCATTGCAAGGTATTTACGTGTCAGATACGCTAAACATTCGTATGCCCCTTCATGCTTCAGACACCATTCCAGAGGATGTGCTTCCATGCTCGTTTAAAAAAAATAATGCGTTAATTACATTTGTTACTGAACTCCTTGGGGGAGAATTGTATGTTTCCTGTTCTGTTTTACCCGCATTCTGCCATATATTTCATGTTATACCAATCTCGGATGATGACCCAGCACATGTTGTTCGTTTTAAGAACACTTTCACAGCAGATTTGGCAAAACGCAAAGAAGGTACCAATGTGAGATTTCTAAAAATAGCTACAGCCCTTGACCCAAGGTTTAAAGAATCTGAAGTGCTGTCCAAAATCTGAGAGAGACGAGGTGTGGAGCATGTTTTCAGAAGACATGAAAGAGCAGCACTCAGATATGGAAACTTCAGAACTGGAACCACCAAAAAAGAAAATCAACCTTCTGTTGGTGGCATCTGACTCATGATGATGAAAATGAACATGTTGGTCCACTCTGTTTTGGGTCATTATCGAGCAGAACCTGTTATCACCATGGACGCATGTCCCCTGGAATGGTGGTTGAAACATGAAGGGACATATGAATCTTTAGCGCGTCTGGCACATAAATATCTTGCGGCGCTGGCTACAACAGTGCCATGTGAACGCTTGTTCTCCCTTTCAGGTGACGTAAACAAGAAGTGGTCAGCATTATCTCCTGCAAATTGTAACCAAACTTTTGTCTGAGTGATTGGCTGAAGTAGGACTGAGTGGACCTGTAGGCTCTAAAATTTTACGTTTTATTTTTGAATACAGTTTTTTTTGTACATAATTCTACATTTGTAAGTTCAACTTTCATGATAAAGAGATTGCACTACAGAACTTGTATTAGGTGAATTAAAAAAAATATTTTTTTTTTGCAGTACAAATACTTGTAATAAAAAATAATTATAAAGTGAGTACTGTACACTTTGTATTCTGTGTTGTAATTGAAATCAATATATTTGAAAATGTAGAAAACATCCAAAAATATTTATTTAAATGGCATTCTATTATTAACTGCGATTAATTGTGATTTTTTTAATTGTTTGACAGCCCTACTATTTACATTATAAAACCACTTGTAACATGAACACACACACACACCATTAATGTGATTGCCGGCAAAGGCCTGGCTAGCTCCAAACCTTTTTCTGACACATTATTTCAGCTGCCCCATATTATGTTTAGAGTGAAAGAGGTGGGCATGATGCTTTCCAAACAATTAAAAGTTCCTGCTCCTTGAGCTTGCAATTTAAATTAGACACAGTACAACTGGGGATTTCAAAACTACAGTAAAGGATCATGTATCCTTTTGCATGTCAGGTTTGTGAGTTATTGTTTGATTTTTTTTTAAAGTTAATATTAAACTAACTTTGTGGAAGTAAAGTCAAGCATTGGTGGGATGGGGGAAGGCAGCCCTGGAAAGCTTCCAGAAAGAAGTGGGTGCTGGGGGAGCTATGAAGGAGGCAGGTGAGGGATAGGGCTTTGGGGGGAGGGGGGTGAAGATGGGTGACTAAATTATCTTGAATTGATGGGAGGGGGGGTCTAGGCTCGTAAGTGTCTAAGTCACTTCTGAAAATCGGATTTAGGCACCTACATCACATAGCTGCCTTTGAGACTGCTGCCCACGGTCCCTGCCATGAACTGCTGACGGTGTCAGTACTGATGGGCTGAGGTCAGAAAGGACTCAGCACTCATGATAGCTTTACTGCAGTTCCACCGTTTTGTTAACTGAGCTGGTTTAAATTAATAAAAGGACAAGATGAATAGCCTGGCCTTTCAGAAATCCAGGTCAATCTTTATCTACTTTTTCCCTCCCCCATCCCTCAACCTTTGTTCCCATGGCTAGGGAATTAGCATTGGGGTGTTTCCAGCCAAATGAGCCCTGCAGTCTCTCCTGATTGGTCCAAAGTAACTAGTCGCACTGGTTTTAGCAGAGGTATGCAGACATTATTCTCAGTCCTGCCTCTAGGCCACCTGCTGCAGGCTGAGTTGCTGTGAGAGGCTCTTCTTCTCTAGGCTGTAGGGCTTCTCTCTCACTGAATCCCAGCTGCCAGAATGGTGGTAGAGCTTTTTCTGGATCTCCGCTCCCAGCCCTGCCGAGCCCTCTTTATATTTGCCAAAAAGAACAACATCCCATTTGAGTTCAAGCATGTGGAGCTGCTAAAAGGTGAGTGAAAGGCACATTTACCTGTGCGAATGGACTGTGCGTGTGTTATCCCTTTACTTTGCTAGGGAGGCCTGGCAATAACATCTTAAGGGAGAACATTCTCTCTTATGAGAACTGATCTGAGCTGGGCACTGTGCAGCATGTTACACTTCTCAGGTGTAACTGATTCCCAGGCACCTCCCTTGCTATAAACCCTAATGTAGCTCTGTCCCCCCACACAGGGATTTTGCCTTGTTGTTCATTGCTGACCTCTAGTTGAGAGTGGAAATCTTATTTAGGAAACTAGACACATGAAAGAAATGTAGCCCCAGCTCCTTAAGCTCTTTTTTCTGTTGTTGTACTTTGGGCCACTGTTGTAACAGTTGCACATTTGGTGGGGTGGAGTCTTGGCTGTTTTTAACTGTCAGGCTCACATTTAGGAGGTGCAAGGTTATACCCAGTCTCTGATTCTTAACAGTTAAGCATATTACTAGTTGATGAGCATTGTTAAGTGAAGGAATGGGGCCAGGGGCATGCTCTCACTGTCACATTGGCAGGCTCCTACTAGCAGTAGTCCTGCTGTTTTCATACTCCACTAAGTACGTTTCTCCTGTATGATGACATGACTAGACCAAAGCACTGAGCAGAAATGCTTTCTGAAAAGTCCTGCCTATGCTGAGTGGTCTCCAGCTCCCTGTAATTCAGACTTGCTGATCTGGGTCTAAACCTTGGCTCTAATGTGTCATCTTTAACACTAAAAAAGTCTTGAGTTTTGTCTCCCTATTATGACCCTGAAGCAGATCCTTGCACAGTCCATAAAATAGGTACTAGAGAGACTGAGACTAATTGCTGTTTAAATGCTGTAGTAATGAGTAACCTATAAATATTCTTATCTACCTCAATAATATCTGCTGGGGCTGTCTGGCCTACTCTGCTCTCGAGTCATGGCCTTTCTTGCCCCATCCCCACCTGCAGATTTCTCCCATTGCAGTCAAGAGAAAGTTTGTTCCCCCAAACAACTGTTATGGCCTTAACTGACACTTCCAAAGAGGGAGTAATCTCACTGGGTTAAAGCCAGCTGTGTCACATGCTCCCCTCCAACTTCTTACCGTTTTTTTGTTAAGGGGGTGTTTATGCCTTCTGCTCAAATGTACCTCTATTCTTGTAGGATGGAAATGCTGCCTGTCATAAGGGGGAGTATGCGGATGGCCCATGAAATTAAAAAAACTACCATGATTAGGTGATCATGGCAAACTTCTAGCTCTTGCAGCAGAAACTTTTGCCTGCCCCCACTCTAAACTGTGGTTCTAGTCTGGAAAGTGACCTTTGGGGAAGGGAACTTGCCTCAAATAAAATATGCTCGGCCTACAAACTCAGGCAGGGCTTTGGCGTTAGTTTGGTTTGTTTTCCTAAACCCTGGAGTGGGGTGAAAAGAGAGAACTGAGCTGTAATAGGAATTCTGCAAGCCAAGTTAGTTACACATGTGCTCCCCCTTCCTTTCAACACGCTTACGCAGGTGTAATTGACTGGAGCTTGGTAGACAATTCTGATAAGCACTCTAAGGAATGTGTGAACTCCCTTCTAGTTGTGTTTGAGCTATAGGGGAGCTGGAGTCAAAACCTAGGGACTTATTTTTGTCACTAAAGTCAGCAGCTGTGACTCTCTGAACATATGCAGACTGTAGGTATGGAGAGCTGAGAAAGGCCACTCTCTCAAACCACTCTTCAGTGAAGAACTTCCATGGGAGTATATTCTGGAGCTACTAAATAGAGTGGGGGTGAGGGGGACTGTAGAAAGAGCCTGAAAGGTGGGATTTCTCTTCTCTACTTTTTCTTTGTTTGTTTTGTTTTAATTTGCCTTTCCTACAAAACTCGGTAGCCTTGCTGACACTGTGAAAATTTCCCACTACTGACCATGGAGGGATTGGTGGGTGATCTGGTGCTACAGGTTTTAACAATCACTTCTGACATGGTGCTGAACATGTTTAGTCCTCGGTTCAGCTACAAGAACAGCCATGTTGCTTACCAGTTCAAGTGTGCATGTTGCCAACATCCCTTGTCAGCAATGAGGAATCTTTTGTAGAGTAGATGTAAGGCTTGTGATGTCAGGCTGCACTAGCTCTCCAGTCACCACAAGAGTGAAAGCTGAGTGATTGAGAAAGGAAGGGGTTTTCATCAAACTGCTTTAAATTTGGCTATTGGTTGATGTCTGTCTCTTGTTAATACCTATCTAATGTCAATGACTAACACTCTGGATAAACTGACTCTTTTTGTTAAAAACTTAATACCCTGGGCCCTTCAGCTCAAGTTCATAACAAACATCCTCTTGAGTCTTCCACAGGGCCGGCTCTGGCTTTTTTGCCGCCCCAGGCAAAAAAGCCTCCGGCCGGAGCCGGGGGGGGGGGCGGCCAGAGCCCCGGCGGGGGCTCCGCTCTCCCCCCGGCGGCCAGAGGGAGGGCGCCGGAGGGGAGGGCGGCCGGAGCCCCGGGGGGAGGGCGGCGAGCCCCGGCGGGGGCTCGGCTCTCCCTCCCCCGGCGGCCAGAGCGCCAGGGGGAGGGCGGCGAGCCCGGCTGTGGCCCCGCTCTCCCCGGCGGCCGGAGCGCCACGCCGCCCCCCTCCAGGTGCCGCCCCAAGCACCAGCTTGGGTGCCTGGTGCCTGGAGCCGGCCCTGGTCTTCCAGGAGGTCATCTAGCCTTGCAGCTCATGATGCTTTACGAATTTAAAAACAAACAAACAGGAGACAATGTTGCAAACAATGAAGGGAGGGAAAGAGCCTTTGTGGGTTGTTATCCACCATAAAGAACAAAAAAGGCACCACTCTTTTTAAAAACCTCCTTTGCAGGCTTACCTTTCAAAAGCCTTAAAACTTTGAAAGGGGAGCAGGGATTTTAGACTTTTCACTCTGACTTGTGTTTTCTCTCCTCTCCCTCGTCCTTCATTTATTAATATGCACTTAATTGCTCCATTCATCCCCAATGGATATTCCATCTACAAAGAACAGCAACTCCTCTCAGGTAAGCTGTGTTAACCAGAGTGTTGGCACTGCTAAGGAGAGCTCTCCATTATTCCCTGTTTAAGTGAAAGCACTTACCCAGCCTGCTGCTGTGACTCTGATCTTTCATAGCTTCCTCAGCCTCTCTGCCTCACGCACTTAGGCACGTAACTGCCACTTCTGAGGCACCTAAGGTCAAAGTTTAGGCACCAAGGAGATCATCAAAACCCCTCAGCTGCTACCTCGCTCTAGAGGTGTCTCAAATCCCTCAGTGCCTACATTTTTACTGTAAAAGTTTCCTAGGTCCTTACGTTTCTGCCTCTGGGTATACGTACTGATGCCTCAGGCAGGTGCCTGAATGCCTATCTCATGCCAGGTGAAAGCTGGCATTGCCCTGCCTATTGGGGCTGATCCTGTGGGCATTCTCCGAGCACACCTAACTACATACGAAATGCACACTCTAGGTCAAGTCCCTTCCTAGCTGGAGGCAGGGGCTGGAAGCTCTGCTCTGAGTCTAAAGTAATCCAAGTACTCCCAGCTACATCCTCTAAAGTTCTGGAGGTACTTCCATACCCTGCTACTATGGGGCACAAGATGCTTTCTGTGATGGTGGGGGATGCGATGGTAGTCTGAAGCAACAAAATAGCATGTGGGGGAGAGGGGTGGCATAAACACGCCAGTGGGGGTTTTATGAGTCTCATTTAGTTGCTCATGTTTGACAAGCTGCCTCCCAGGCAGTATTTATGTTGTCATGCTGGTAGCTGGAGCTGCCCCAGCTGGTTCTGGAGATGATGCCAGATCTGCTGTCCTGAAGTCAAAGCGGTGCCTGCTAAATGTCTTTGGTACCAAAGGCAATAGTTCATCAAGAGAAGTGTGAACTAGGTAGGGACATGTAATAGGATGCCCTTCTCTGCAAACAGGACTCCTGGGGTTTTACTGTGCCTATGAAATACCCATTTTGGCTGAGTTCAGGCAGCCCCATCTGGGATCTTGCTGAGCTATGACACACACAGAAGAATCTGTCAAAGTTATGTGGCCTTAATGGGTCTATGCTGACCTTGCAGCAGCTGCTGTGTGCTGTGTCTCGGACCCCGTGCTGGTTCCTGCTCTACATTACGCAGAGATTTTACACCTCTCTGGCTCCTGCTGCAGCCCTATTGGTGAGGGGAACGTGAGCGGACACAGCAGGGATGCTCCCTTGCCATCCATCTGATGACATAAAATGTAGTTTAAGCCTGGCTGGAATAAACCAGAAAAGAGAAACTGTCTGTAATTACTAACATATGAGCTACTCCCCTCATTCCCCTTGCTGCTAATAAGGCATAATGTCAGATTTAGGCTTTGTATGCTGGGGTGACCTTGAGACTGCAGTCATGGGCATGTTAAAGATTCACTTGGGTTGCTGTTGCAACACACTGCAGCTCTTGCTTTAGGTCCCTCTTCCAGTAACAGCAGGAAGGAGAAATGCAGTTTCTTGAGCAGACACTCTGCAGTTACTCTTTCCTTCCCCAGTGCTCACTGATATATAACCCAGTGCAGCCTGGCAGCAGTTAATCCACCAGTTTTCATCTAAGTGCTTCAATGAAAGGTTAAGTGAATCCCCTTTAGGCCTATGGCAAACTCTAGTGTTTCACAGCACAGGTGCTCTCTCCAAGAAGTCTCATGCTTGCTTCCATTCATTCAGTGGGGAAGCCTGAGTTTGCAATAAAGCCTACTAATAATGAGGAGTTCGGCTACATAGTCTCTCCTCTCTCTCTGCCTTGCTCTTGCTTGACATTCGCCTTTCTAGAGACTTTGGTAGGGGGAGATGAATAAGAATATTCAAGGTACCGTGGGGAAGGAAGCGTTGTCAGTTTAAAAGAATATTTAACTTACTAAACAAACACAGGTTTGGGCTTCTTGCCTTTTCAGTACTGACCACCATGAGCCACTAAATATGGGGCAGGGGGAGAGAAGCCAATGAACTTACTGAAAAGGGTGAGAAACTGACTCCATTGTCATTGGACTGACTGAAGGAGATTTCAACAAAATCGCAAGCTCCAAATGTGTTGGCCAAATAGGGCCCGTTTCCCCCCGGAGCTTACCTAATTACACCAAGGAGGCACGGAGAGACAAGAAGACGGGTACCAGGTCCTTTATTTGTCAGTCAGCTGAGAGGGTGCACCTCGGCTCGTGCCAGAGGAGACACACCTTACATGGGCGACATAGGCCCTTTTTATAGCCAGTAGTAAACAACTTAGCCTTCGTCATTTTGCGTCATTATACTAACCGATAGATAACAGGTTACACAGAATACATATATTATTTTGGGGAGGGGGGTACAAGAGACATCTGTTGCGGATACATTTGTCATTTTGAAGGGAGAACACGGTACGTTCCTTGACCCTTTGCACTAAATACCTTGGGGATATATGGGAAAACAGCTGCAAACTAACTATCTCTCTGTTCCCTCCTTATCTCTATTATTTCTGCTAGTGTGAGTAAAACTGCAACCATTTGCTAGAAACGCTGACCAATACATTTCTACTTTAACATGTAAGCAGTTAGCACAGAAGTAGATGAGAGTTCACAAAATGGAGTCTGGGGGTTTCAGATAGGCCCAAAGCAAAAGAGTTTCATCGACACTTTGGCCTTCCGCTCTCCCGAGTTACCTGGTAGCTATGCCTAGTGGATCCCAACAAATGTTCTATGCTACACAGTAGCAGCGTAGGCTTTACCAAAGCCTACATGTTGCTTATGAATACAGCAGAGAAGCACTGCTACATGTGCTCCCCTTAGAGGGATTCTAAAGTGCATTGTTTCTCTGACTGCACTAACCTCCTGGATTCCTATGGAAATCCTTGTAAGTTAAATACATTTGGTTATGTTCAGGTCCTAAGTGCTACCAGTGTGGACATAGGCATGGATTCATGGTGCAAAATCAGGGTTGTTATAGCCTTTTATACAGACAAACCATGGGCCCCTATGCGGCCTCAGCATGCAGACAGACCGGTGCTGGATATGGGACAGCAGGTGAAGGGTGTGCTAAAATCTTCAGTCCAGATCTGCACTCTTGC
Organism: Terrapene triunguis; assembly: GCF_002925995.2. Classification (NCBI taxonomy): domain Eukaryota; kingdom Metazoa; phylum Chordata; order Testudines; family Emydidae; genus Terrapene; species Terrapene triunguis. Next base: position 318,399 of record NW_020665141.1, read on the forward strand.
TTCAAGCTCTACTCTCAAATCCTGACAAAGTTGCTGAGCATGGGAGGCGCCATGAGGAGGGCGCAAAGTTCAGCCCAAGTGGATGCTCTGCTTCCCTGGAAGAGTCACCATTGTTAGGTGATCCCTTAAATAAGGCCTCAGAGCATAGGTGTAGTTTGACTTCTATATTTGGGGTGGGGGGCAGCTCCAGCAGGCCAATGGGGCCATTGGGGGGGGGAGGGGATTCCAAGCTTGCCCAAGGCTTGCAGTTTGTGGGGTGGCAACACTCTGCCCCAAAACTACACCCATGCCTCGGAGCTCTTTCATAAAGTGGCAATTACATGTTAGCTCATCACAACAGATTCTGCTTAATATGTAAAGACCAAACCCTGGCTAAAAAACACCATATACAGGCTAAGCTGTATTTAAAAAGAAAATAAAAGCCAGTCTGCTATTAAGTGTTGGCGCTGCATGCATAAATCCCACCCATCGAACTAAAAACAGACCCATTTAATCTGTGTGACAACAGCAAAACCACGAATTGCAAAGCAGAGTTCAGTAACCACTGGAAGCCACATTCTGAAGCCTAAGGATGGTTGGCATTTCAGAAGTGCTGCTTTGGAAGTGAATTTCCATAGGTCTGGAGGCTGGTTGGAACAAGTCCTCTGAAGCATTCTTACTTCTCTAACATTGTGGGCTTCAGGGAAACAGATGCAAAGGATGAGGACTGGACAGAACAGAAAGGCTTGTGTGGCCTGAGTGAAGTCTAGGCCTGGAATCCTCCAGGCATTTCTAGAGCAAAGCAGTGAGCAGAGAGAGAAACATGGAAAAATCTTAGTATCCTTTTTGGAAGGTTGCCGAATGAGGCTGTGTTCCAAATAGAACCACTTCACTGTGTAAAGATGGCAAGCCTCATTTGTGACTATTCAAGTATCAGAAAACAAAACCAATTCCCAGAAGGTTCTGCATTATCTGGGGATCAGGTGCCAGAATGTTAGTACAAAAGGCTTGAGAGTTGCATCATTTAGCTCTCTGAGGTTTACTTGTGCAAGTTGGTTAGAGGAGCTTGAAAACAAAGGGCCCAATCTTGCAAACACACAAGTCATCCACTCCAGTGAGTCTAACCAGGTAGGCAAGCACTACTTGTGCATGGAAGGGTTCTCAGGATTGGGCCCTGATGTGAAGAACACTCAGACTTCAGGTAAACTAAATATTTTTCCTTTCAGGCTATAAAGCTCATCCCTTTCCTTCTATCTTGTATTGGAGCTCTGAAGAATTGTCATGAGAATGCAAACCCATGTCTATGTCTATTACCTACCTCAGACCTGACAGCATGCCTTTCTCTCCCCTCCCTGTCCTGATGCAAGTTATTCCTGCAATAAACTAATGGTGGCCATTCCATTTGATAATCGAAAGCAACGGATGTCTGAGTACAAACTATAATGCATATAACTGACCAAAAATACCCAGAACTCCAACAGTGGCTTTGAGGGGTTTGGTAAAAGTGTCACAGCACTCAGTTACAAAATATTGCATTTTCATGTTTCAAAAGCATGATTGAAATCCTGCCTCACTCTAACAGGGCCTGAAAAGCTAACTGCATCTGAATTGAGCTGTGCTCCAGTCAGTAGCGTAGCTGTGGGGGGGGGGAGGAGTGGCCCCCACCGAGCACAAGTGGCACCTTTTTAATTTTACTCACCTTCGGGACTTCGGCAGCGGGACCTTCACTCGCTTCGGGACCTTCACTGGCACTGAAGCTTCATCACCGAAATGCCGCCGAAGACCTGCAGAGCGAGTGAAGGTCCCGCCGACGAGGTGCCGACGAAGACCCGGAGCGCTGCCCCATCAGTAAAAGCGCTGCAGCGGGGGGCACGTCCCCCCCCCCCCCCCGCTCTCCCTCTTCCCTCCACCTGGCTACACCACTGGCTCCAGTTATGCCTATGTAACTGTCACTTTATCATTGTTACCCTTGTCCTGCTTCCCTCTTACAGTTACACCCATTGGTTATTTCTCATCTTAAAATTAGACTGCGAGCCCTCTGGGGCTCTCACTCTGCCTATGTAAAGTGCCTCGCACAGGGATCCTGATAGGAGTCTTGGGACGCTCTAGCAGCAGCAATCTGATATTAAAACAAGGTCTATGAAGCAGACGTGAGCTGACAAGATTACCAGCATAAATTGAGCCTTACAAGCCTATTAACAAATGTCAGAACACTGAACATGCAGACAATGAACAGGAGGGAGCCAGGAATGCTGAGCTGATGAACAGGGAAGATAGCATCAGGATAAATCTATATCTGTTATGGAGCTCTGTTACCCACTTGCTCTCTTAGGAAAATAAACAGGACTTTTCCTTATGTGGTCAAAGTTAGGATGTCATGGTCAAATATTCCCATGGACTCTGCTGATCCTCACTAATGGGTGAAGAATGTAGCTTGATTTGGGTGCTAAATTTAAACTTTGCTGGGTTGTTTCCCTCTAGTCACTGAATCTTCCTTGCATGCCACCACCTCCTTAATCTCCTCCTAAATCTTTTTAGGACAACACCTTAGTGAAGAGTTTGGCAAGGTGAATGTGCTGAAGAAAGTACCAGCGTTAAAGGATGGAGCCTTCACCTTAGCAGAGAGGTAAGGCTTAAACAAATGCAGCCCTCTGATACACTGTCTATCACCACAACATTTAACATCTGCCTGCTATGTCCCCTGCTCAGAGTTCCACCTTATTACTTGCTCATCTCTTCTCTCTCCATGCCTTGGCTTATCTGTCTCTTATCTGTTGTTGTTTGTGTCTTTTCTGCATTCATGTCCTTTCTCTTCTCTACCTATTTATCAGTCCCACTCATCTATGCGTCTTCCAGTCCTATATTTCCCTGTTCCTTCTGTCCTTTATGCCTTGCTACAATTGTGCATCCATCTTTGAAGACCAGGAGAGGAGGATAAACATTGGCCCAGCCCAGCCACTTGCATCAGGTGATGTGGCAGCTAAGCTGCCTGTAGGTTCAGTACTTGCAAAGTTCCATGGACCTGGTGAGTTGCTGACTGTATGTGCAGGAGGGGCTGGCTTGAGGATGTCTACAGGTCTGGTAATGTAAGGCTTTCCCATCATGGGTATATGGTCCAGTGTAAATGGTATAAATTGTTCTAGTGGTTCAAGTTGCAACCGGAAATACAGGCGGTAGTGGGGTTGGATGACTGATCTCCTTCCCCCCCCCCCCACCCGCCACCGCCCCGCAAGCTAGATAAAGTATCACAGGGCAGTTTAAAAAAAAAAAAGTGTGCACGGAGGAAGGACAAGGGGAAATCCACTTCTTCTCACTTTTTCTGGAGGAAGGTGGGGAAGCAAAAGTGAGAGTGGATTTTTTTTCACTCTCTCTCTCCTTCCCCCCGCTGGAAAGTGGCTGGAATTGGAATGCAGAAACTCCAAATGCTTTTTTCAAAACTAAAACATTCATTTCACCGAAACAACTCACAATGAATTCATCTTGAAAAGCAAAACTTTAATTAAAAAAAAACCCCCAAAAATGTTCACTTTCTCACCATTTCTTTTGTGAAAAATACCCAAGACTTCAAGCAGTGCTAGGAAGTAGATGTTGCTATGGTATATGCATTTCTAGTGCGGGAGAGGGGGGCAGGGAGAGAAGTCTGAGTTGTAACTCTCATGTTACAGAACATGACTGGTTATTAGGGACTAAGGGGAGATTCTTGGGTCTGTCAGTATTAACTCACTGACCTACCTATTGGTAGTAAGAGTATTCCGGGGAATTGTGGGGGGGAAGGGAGGAGACAATAACTTCCAACTCCTCTTAATTCACCTGCCCATTGTTCCCTGTTACTATCTGGGCAGCACTGCGATCCTTCTCTATCTGAGCCGAAAATTCAACACCCCTGATCACTGGTACCCTTCAGACCTGCAGAAACGGGCCCGGGTTGACGAGTACTTGTCCTGGCAGCACACTACCATTCGGGAGAAAGGGTGCAAAATTTTCATAACCAAGGTAAAGATATTAGATAACATGAGAACTGACTGCTAGCACCTGCTAGTGCTGTAGCACGTACAATGCATTCAACCTCCCCTCTCCATAGCATCCCTATTTCCTATAAAGTATGTGTGGGGCAAGGGATTGGGTGGGGAGGGGCATACTCGGAATGACCTATCTTGCTGAGCTGGTACCTTGCTAGGGTGGTGTAGATCTCTATTACATCCCAAAACGACATTAAAAGAGCACGGAGGTCGCGAAGTCCAGCACTCAAAAGTTAGAAAATGCCAGACATGCTGTTTGCTTGGAGTTTCTTGTATGGATGACTGGGACTGTTTCTGGATGTTGTGCCTCACTAGCCAAAGACCCAGGCCAGCTGATATTTGAAAATCAAACTGGAACTTGAGTTGCACTGGCGTCCCTGGTGAGCCAGCACCCTGCCTGATGGATTTTAATGACCCCACTTACTCCTGCTGCAAGATTCCTTTATATTCTAGTCCTAATTCTTCCCAAGATTGAATCTGCGGGAACATTGTCTCTACTGTACTCAGTCCAGAGTAGTAAATAAATGTAACTGATCCAGCATGGCAAGGGTGAGATGGTGCCACACACTGACCACTTTCCTCCTGCTTTCTGACTGACTAGACCTAACTGATGCTTGTCTCTACAGAGACAAGCCCTCTCTTCTTGAAACAAGGGGCTGCGATTACAGTTGGTGTGAAATGTTTTTTAAAGGCAAATGTCTCCAAAGAGGAGAATCTGAACAAGACTGCCTGGTTTGGAGGAATATGATGCAACGGGTTGTAATGCTAGCCAGCCTGGTAGAGGGGGTTTCCAGTATCTGTTAACTAAGCCCACTCCATAATAAACTCATGAGGGATACTTAGAGTGGTTCAGAGTGCCATGGCTGCATGGTGGATGGACTAAAAATTGGCAGGTAACATGTAAGAGCTGCATTTTCCTCTCCCTGGTAGGTACTGGTGCCTCTTGTTGTAGGACAGCCATTTTCTCCAGAGAAGCTAGAGGAGGCTGTCGAGGAACTGAATTCTGCTCTGAAGCAGTTTGAGGAGAAGTTCCTGCAGGACAAGCCCTTCATTGTGGGCAACGAGATCTCCCTGGCAGACCTGGTGGCCATTGTGGAGCTCATGCAGGTGAGTGTTGGTCCTACTAGTTCCAGTTGCCAACCAGACTTCAGACAAAGCAAGTTGGGTTGCTGGGAGAGTAGGCTGACACATGGCTTTCAGGTCCTGCAAAAATACCTCAAATAAGAGTTCTCTTTGTCAGTTTGTCTTTAAAACTTTTTGGATAAAACTGAAAGAGTTGAAGCAACACTTCCTGTGGAAATGAAAAATATTTTGAACAAAGAACTTCAACCCTACTCTGATTGCTGGTCCTCTGGCAGAAATAAATGGAAATCAGTAGACTAGCTGAAAGGTCCTAAGTTACTAAAACTTATTCTAGGGTGAGTAACTGAAGATGCTCAGCACTGTGGAAAAACTACCTATGTTTTAAACTGATTGAGAAATGCATGGTTTCCCTTCCTCAGACTAGGAATTCCACAGGGAAAAGTCTGGGGGTCAGAGTTGTGGGGCTTTTTTGTTTTTCTTTTTGTTTTTTCCTTCAAGTGCTGATCATAAAGTCTAAACTGAGAAAGAAAACATGTCTAGATATTAGAGCGAGGACTTCCGCTGTATCCCTAAACACATTCGTACCATTGTATGTATCCTTAAGAATGAAGTACCTGCTTTTGTATTGCAGGAGTCTCCTTTTAATTGGCTGGTGTGAATCTACTTTACTTTTCATTATAAAATTGATTATCTCTTGAGATAGTGTTTGTAACATACTTATTGACACTTGTGCTGTTGGTTTGTCTTGTCTATTTTTGTTGCCCAGCGGAGTGAAATACTAGTCTCTTCACATTCTGGCTTTCATGTGTTAGCATGACTCTAATTTTTGGGTTGCAAACTCTGCAGAGAGATTTTTAAACCCAAACAACGAAGTGTTTTCAATGAAAACTCAAGAACGCCTTTCCTTTTAATGTTTGGGTAGGGGGCAGAAGGGGAAGACCACATTACCATCCCTCTGTGTCCCCATGTAACTGTCACAGGTAACCTCAGATACTACTCTAGTCTCCTAGAAATGGAGAACTTGAAATGAGCTGAAACCAGGCCCCAAAATCTCAAATCTTCCAGATCTGACTTGATCCAGCTGAGATTCATTTTGAACTCCAAATGGCTTTTTGGTCTCATCCCTCTAAATGGATTCTGGTTTGGGCTGTTTGCATGGAAGTTGTGCTACTGTGTTTTTTGCTTGTCTTTACAGCCTGTAGGATGTGGCTGTGACATCTTTGAGAACAGGCCCAAGCTGGTGGAGTGGCGCAGCCGAGTGGAGGAAGCTGTGGGGAAGGAGCTCTTCCAGCAAGCGCATGAGATAATGCTGAATGTCAAGAATATGAGCACCACTCAACTTCCCCCAGAACTGAGGGAGCATTTGAAACAGCTTCTAAAACCTTGAATTAAAAAGGGAAAGTGTCCCTGTAAGCAAAGCTAATTCTGTGTGGGGTTTTTCTGCATGTTTCACTCCCTTCTCCAACACCACATCTCAGTGGCCTTCCTGCCCAAGAGGAAAGAACAGCATCTTACTAACAATACTTTAATCACAGCCCTTCCACGATTTACAGAGGGGAAAGATACTATCTCTTGTTACAAACACTGAATCACCCCTTTAACCTGCAGACACGTGAGCTGCAGTATTGGTAGAGCTCCCTTTCCTTCTTTGAGTCATCCTCACTGGACCTGTCTGAGACCCTCAGCAGCTCAATCCACATTGGCACTCCGCATCGTCCAAGCCCCCAGTTCCTCACTAGCTAGAGCCCTACATTTCAGATACTTGGGCGCATTAGTGTTGCGGGTCACATTGTGCAGGAGGGGCTGAGCGATTTCCAAATGGGGACGGAAAAGTATTTTGAAACTAAGCTCTGATCTACACTACAACCTTATGTTGGTGTAACCACATCACTCAGGGGTGTGGAAAACGCACACCCCTGAGCAACATAAGTTAAACCAACTTAGCCCCCACTGTAGACAGTGCTATGTCAACATGAGGATTTCTCCTGTCAACATAGCTACTGCCTCTCATTGGGGTGGATTAATTAAGTCGACAGGAGAGCTCTCTCCTGTTGGCTCAGTGCCGCTCAACTAGGGAGCTTACAGTGGCGCCGCTGCATGCACTGTAAGCTCTCTAGTGGAGTCATAGCCCCAGTCTGCACAGGGAGTAGGCTGCAGATTCACAGCCTTGCCAATGAAAGAGTAAAGAGACCCTCCAGCGAAATGGATGAGAAGTGGACAGAGACAGCTTCTGGGAAGCTGGGCATGAGAATTTCTAAGCAAACACCTGCTTCCATCAGTTGGAAGCTACTGCATGCAGCTCCATGAACCAACTGGGATAGGGTATATGTAGGTGAAGACAAGTCTGATCCAGCAGACACTCATACCCATGAGTAACATTATGCCCGATCTTCAGGTGGAACTATACACCTGACTAAAGATACATTTGCATGGGCAGGCTCAAGCCTTAATGTGCAAGGAATGATCTAATGTATGAACAAAAGCTGCATTTCCAAGCGAAGCTTCTGCCAGCATGTTGTGCCATGCTGAGTGTTCAATGCCTCCTCAGCTAAGTGAGACTCTGGCTTGAATTGTTTTGGGGGTTCTTTATGCAAAGAATGAAACAAAAGTCAGAGGGGGTGGATGGATCTTCTCATGGGCCTTAATAAGCCCAACATGATTTACTAACCAAGTCATTATAATTCATAATAGAAAGGGCCAAGCCTCTGCTGTACTCACAAATGCAGCATGAATGGAGGCCATCTGGCAGACCTATACAGAAGCACATGGCTCAGCTTACAGGTGCAGTGGGAAATGGCTTGGTTCCCCTCCAACCAAACTACCTGTCCTACTCTCATGGTTTGTATGCTGTGCGGGTCCCAGGATGTCAAGGTGGGTGAGGTAATATCTTTCATTGAATAGAAGCTGGTCCAATAAAAACTACTACCTCATCCACCTTGTCTCCTACTCCCCACAGGAATTGGGTACAAATGGCCCAATTAATTCCTAGCACAGCTCTATTAAAGCCCAAGCAGGGAGCCAGGCTTACAGAGCCTTTCCCTCTGGTCTCCTCTCTCCCTACTCCAGCCAGGAGCCTTCCTCTTCTCTTGGCATTCTGCTGCTGGGGAATTTAGAGTTGCTTTTTGGGCTCCATCCACTTCAGGACAAAGTGATGAGCAAACACCTGAGCTAGACCATCCTGCCTGTGTTTCCTTTCCTCCTCTTTGGCCTCCTGCTTTCCCTCCCCATCCCATTCCCCATCCCCGTCAAGTGAGAAGGTGGATCAGGTTTGCAGAACCGGTTCTTAAGCAAAGCCACAACAGGCAGCCTATTGTCTATGAGCTGCTGTCAGGATTCCAACTGGAGCAAACCCAAATTCACCTGGAGCCTCCCCTCTGCCTCCTGCTGGAGCTGGGCCATCAAGGAGATCCACAAGGGGCACCTGGAGGAGTGGGGAAAGGAGCAACACATGATTATTAACAAATAACCATGGAGAGCAGTGGGGAGTGGTTTCCAAGAGATGCAAATGCATCTGGGCTTTATCGTTATTTGTGTAATGTCAAAGGTGTGCTTGTGTTTTACAGACAGGCATCTGGTCCTGGGGCCAGGTCCTATTAAACAGGAGGGGAGAGG
>NW_020665141.1:327101-341658 GCF_002925995.2 Terrapene triunguis
AGGCATCTGGTCCTGGGGCCAGGTCCTATTAAACAGGAGGGGAGAGGATTCTGGGGTGGGAGTGCTACACTCCTTGGAATATGCCCCTGTGGATGAAATTTTTCGATGTAAATATCTGCATTACAGGTGGCTGCCAAGGTACACTGTTCACATTCTGGTGGGGCAGAGAGAGATGCCACCTTAGCCTGGTCCCTGTCTCTTTCCTCTGGAGGAACAGCAGGGGAGGAGCTCTAATGATACACGATAACTAAGAGATGGAAAGAAGTTTCTCTGTAGCTACAGCCAAGGACAGGTAGTCTCAGCCTCAACACATCACCTCTCTCCCTGCGGCTCCCTCTGCCCAGCAGGTAGGATGGGGCTAGAGCTCTACCTGGACTTGCTTTCACCACCCTGCCGATCCGTCTACATCTTTGCCAAGAAGAACAACATCCCCTTCACATTCAAACAAATGGAGGTACTCAAAGGTGAGGGAGGGAGCTGAACCCTTTTGCTGTGTTAAGATATAGAGATGCAGGGCAAATAGATGCAGGGCCTGTAAAGGCCTATACTTTAAGAATTTAGGTATATGTTTATCATTTAGCTAGTTATAGAGGTATAAAAGAGAGAATCTGTGTAAGGGCCTTTTCTTACTGTGACAGTTTGAGTCCTTGTTCTTAAGCTAAGGCCTTTGGCTAAGCAGCAGAGGCAGCCATAAGCTGGGAAGCCTATGGTCACATTCTTACATTTCAAACTAGTCCCATTGAAATAAGGTGCTATTAGGCTGTTCGGAATACAATCCTGTTCTGATAATGCCTATCACCACCAGATAAAGATGGTTATAGAAAACTTAGTTTGATAGCATCCTGTCTGGCAAGAAATCACTTTTTAATAGTTGTGGTTGTGAAACCCTCATTTCTGTATGTTTTATCTTTATGGCCCCCACTTTTCTGTTGTTAATCTGTCTGGTTCTCTAATTGTTTCTGTCTGCTGTATAACTAATTTTGCTAGGTGTAAGTTAATTAGGGTAGTGGGATACAATTGGTTAGAGAATTATGTAACAATATGTTAGGATTGGTTAGACAGATTTCAGTAAAATGAGTGGTTAAGGTATAGCTGAGAATATTACTATATAAATTGGGCAAACAGGAAGTAAGTTGGGGTTTGAAAATAAGGAAAAAGGAACTTGGATTTAAGCTTGCTGGAAGTTCACCCCAATAAACATCAAATTGTTTGCACCTGTGGACTTCAGGTATTGTTGCTCTCTGTTCATGCGAGAAGGACCAGGGAAGTGAGAGGATGAAGGAATAAGCCCCCTTGGAGTTGTGTTTGCTTACCTTTCTTCCTTCCCCAGCAGGGCACTGAGCCCAGTTACCCACAACAGACCTCAGGTTAGGAAGCATCCCTTCCCTTCCTGCTTTCAGCCTTTGTGAGTAAAGGACCTTCAAGAAGGAGATGAACAAAGCTAAGCTCAAACCCTGGGAACCTTTTCTGGAGCGAGGGAATCTGGGAGGCAGGTTCAGTTTTGGGGAGAAAAATGCCAGGTGGGATTCAGCTGGGAGTGTCATAGATGGGTAAGAATTAAGGTTCTGGCTACTGCTCTGGCATGACGTTGCAGATGCCAACCCAGTACGCTGCTGGAGCTTCCCTCCTATCTGCTTTGTGGCTTTAAGGGTCTTGAGCCCCATGCTGTGGCTCTGTGCTCCACTCCCCGTCTCTGCTTCCCCCTTCCCAGCCCCATGTACTTTCCAGTTCCATTTCAACACCTGACAAGCCACATGGATGCTGCCCAGTATAAATGCATCACCTCCTTGTGGCCAGGAACAGGTGGTGATGGGTTTTATACAGAGTCTTCATCTTGTGTTGCTGTCTTTTTCTGACTCAGTGGTGGTTGTGATATATTGTGTTTTTTTTTTTCTTTTTTCTTTTCTTTTCTTGCTCCCCTCATTAGGCAGTTTTTCTTCCTCACGGATTAGGGGAAATCTCTGCCTACTCTGATTTGCCTTGAGGAAGTATCTTTTCAGCCCTTGATTATTTTCTGGATAATGATGCAGAAAATGTGTATAATCTCTCCTTGTTTTCGCTCATTACACAATGGCTCCCCATTGTGGTTCCAGAGGGTCTCCCAGTTTTCATTTCCAATCTGTGATCACAGATTCTGCATTTGGTAAGCGTCTACCTGCATTTTACTTATCACATTATAAGGTATCTGCTAGACCAAAAGAATGTAGGTTGTGTTTTTAGCTCTTCTTCCCACTAGGCAGAATGTTGTCTCCTTAGGGCTAGAATCTTGACCACGGGGATAAGCAACAACATGTTTGGGGAACATTTTTAGCACATCCATAGAGCTTTCTAAAGTCAGTGGATAAACTAGGTACTGAGATACCAATGTTGATGGGGAAGTGAGTATAAAACCATACGTAGAGACCATGATAATCTGAACCTCAGATGAACAGAAGAGTATCTGAAAGTTACATATGTCTTCAATACACACACATTATATCTGACCTGCACATACAGATCTAGATGGTGAATTCTTCATGGCTGATTGAAGCATAAACCTTTCAGTGCTGAAGTCTGACTAGCAACATGCACAGAAGTCCTGGAGCTAACATGCTGCTGGCCAACACAGTGGGAAACGGCCTTTGGAAAGCTGGCTGGTTTTCTTTGCTGGCCAGCTTTGAGGTCTGCACTCAGCATGAGGAGCTGTCAAAGCTTTGTGAATCAGCTTCCCACAGTCATCCAAAGGCTACTGCTGTCTCCTGAGCCTTTTGCATAATCAATTTTACTGTATTCTTTTCTGTAATTTCAAGCCACTAAAATGCTTTATATGAAGGGAAAGTCTGTCAGTCAGCCCTGAAAATAGGCAGGCTTGGGATGTCCATGGGAGAGTTAATAAAAATCATGGCCCGCTATATGCAGGCCTAACATAAGTAGATGTGATTCTCATTGACTCCCATGGGAGTTATGCCTGCTTCCACCAGGGCTGAACTGGTCTGAAACGTGCCTGAATCTTCACAGTCCTTCTTGAGCATTATTCATGTTTCAAATAGGGAAGCTTATCTCACAAGTGTGGTGGTTAGTGCTGCTGCATGGGAGTTTACTCTATGTAGAAAATAGGTGTGGGTTTATTTCTGATCAAGCTTTTGATTTTGGTCTTCTACACCTTGGTAACAGAGGGGGAGTGTGTTGCTTGGACCAGTCTCATTTCTCTGCAGCTTCTCCTCTGAGGCATTGTTATTCAAAGCCCCAAATGATTCCTCCCCAGGTGACTAATGGGGCTGTCAACCAATTAGTGGGGAAAGGCTTATGGTTCAGCAGTTCTGCCCAACAAACTTTGTCAGACAAGAGCTCCTAGGAGCCAGCGGCTGGAAAGTTGCTCTGTACCCAAGCACAGGGAGGCTTAGCAGCAGTAACTTGGGTTGTGAAGGAACTCTAAACTCAGATACTGAAAGAAATGGGAGCAGGAAGTAAAAGGCTGTTTAAGCCTCACTGGGGCCCATTTGCAAAATCCTGGCAAGGCACTCGAGAAAGCATCCAATTCAGAATTTAGTGCTGATTTTGGTAGTTATTGGTTTAGGATCCCTATGTTGTTTAAGATTAAGATTTAGCCCAACATCTTTGTCTATCTGTCCAAGGTACTCCTGGGGGAATTCTGTGCCACTGTGCATGCGCAGAATTTATGTCCCCCCAGATTTCTTTGCTTCCCTGCAGAAAAATGACTTTCTGACGGGGAAACAAAGGGAATCCACAAGAGTGGTCATGAGAACCTCTCCAGCAGTATGTTTCGGGTGCCCATGGCAGATGGCAGAGAGGTAAATCACCATGGAAGAGCTGGCTGGTGCCTCCTACCCTGTGCCAGGCTCAGTTGCTAGTCCCAGCTCGCCTGGGGGCGGTGGGGGGACGAGACTTCCTCTTCCCCTGCATGGCATCTGGGGCTAGGTCAAACCCTCCCCCAGCTGCAGGAAGCTCTGCAAATTCTCCCACCCCCCGCTTCCTGCACCCATCTCTCCTCAGTTGCAGGGGGAGGGATCACTGTACAGGGAGCTGCTCCCCCATCTGCCCAGCCCCCATGCATCCAAACCCCCTCATACCCAGACCCTCCTGTCAAGTCTCACCCCCCACCCTCAGACTGCCCCCCCAATGAGCCCCACTCCCCCAGCACCTGGACCACCTTGATGAGACACCCGCATGCGGATCTCCACCCCACTGAGCCCCACACACCCAGACCCCCCTGCCAAGTTCTATCCCTCCCCCCTCCCATACCCAAACCCCACCCTGCTGAGCCCCAACCACCTTCACCTGGACCCTGCTGCAGAGTCTCATTGCCCCTGTACCCAGAACCCCTCAACAAGCCCCTGTGCATTCAGATCCCCCACTAAGCTGTCCACACCCAGATTGCCCCACACAGAACCCTCTCAACCCACACCAGGTTCCCCTCACACTAAGCCCCTCCACACTTGGATCCTGCCTTGCTGAGCCTGCCTGCTCACACCTGGTGGACCTGGCACAGAGGGGCAGGGCCCTGGGGTGTTTCTGGGGCAGGCCCAGTCCTTGTGCTATGTCAGGGTTGGGTGCAGCCTCACCGCTGAGTCGTGTCCTGGGGGGGAGCTGCACAGTGATCTCCTACCTCTGTGCAGCCAGTGGCCTGTACTCCCCAGTGCCATGCTGGAGCCTCCACATTTATTTGACAAATACATTTTGAATAATTTTTAATTTTCTGGTGCAGAATTTTTAATTTTTTGGTGCAGAATGCCCTTAGGAGTATGGGGAGTCAGTCACTTGCCAATGTTGACTTTAGGGGGAGTTTTGCTGCCTTAATGATAGTGGAATAAGGACTTCCAGACTAAATCCCATTGAAGTCAATGGGAGATCTGACTGAGTAAGGAGTTCTGTATTTAGCTTGGTATGCCGCTTTTCCCATTCAGCCTCTTTATCCACAGATCAGAGTAGTTGATAATTAAAAGGATAGTGAATTTAGACCCAGAATGTAGGTTTTGTGTTAGGAGGAAAAACGTCTGCTTTTCTTGGAACACTGAACAGCCCTTCCCCCACCCATCCCGAAGCTAACGCTTTTACAAAAGGATTCTCACTTGATTGGTGAGATTTGTGCGAGAAATGCAATGGTTCCCCTGCAGCAGTAATAGGTGACACCGGTAATGGTGCTTTTACTTAAATATACTATTTTTCTCCACTGGAAAAATGATGCAGGTCCCCACCATCAGGTCAAGTGACTAGATAAGTCAGAGAAGGCGGCTACCTGCCCAAGGTAGCTTAGCACGCCCTTTCAGGTGGATCTGTAAGTCTTAACACCTCTTCAGTGCAAAAGACTTAAGGGCTGCCTGACACAGCGTTTTCAATGCACATACTGCAGCATTGGGCCACTGCACAAAAGCCAGAAAGTGAACTGGACTAATTTATTTCCCCCCTCCAAGCTGAGTGAAATGCAGAACATCAACAAATGGTACCAGTGATGAAAATGTAAATTGGATTCCAGAATTCTATCGGTTTTCACACTGATATTAACCCAGGAAGCAAATGTTTATTTTCTCATCTGTTTTTTAACCAGGCAAGTATGTCTAAAAGAAGCTGTTACTCCGTGGTTAGCAAACCCACCAACAGCAGCTCTTTCTTTTCCAGGAATAGCAACACCCCAGTGTTGCTGCCTGCCCAGCAGCTGGAGGCATAGTTACTAAATCCTGTGTGGTCAATGCACTAATTTCCCTTTGCTTTCAGCAGCCTGCATGCAGCATTAGGTCAAATCTAAAGTAAATAGTCTATGTAAGCCACATCACACTGGCTCACCCTCTCACAGCTTTGCCCTTCCTCTATGAACTACAGCCTACCCCGAGGCAACTGGCTATCCTTTTCAGCACTGTCAGTATAAAATGGACCCTATTATGCTTCAGTGTTGTGTGAGAGAAGTCAGAGCTCACTGGTCTCACTCCCCTGTCAGTTACATTTTGTTTTCTCCACCCGTCCTCCAAATTCCTGACAGAGACTGCCTTAGCCCTGCTGCGACCAGACTTTTAGCAGCCTAAAATCTCCCTGATTGGCTTCAGTAGCGGGAAATCAAGCCCAATTCCAGGAGACTCCCGGCCAGTCCGGGGGGGTTGTCAACCCTATGCCAAGTATACATTATAAATACAAATCAATGAGGTGTACTTGGATTTTCAGAAAGACTTTGACAAGGTCCATCACCAAAGGCTCTTAAGTAAAGTAGGTAGTCATGGGATAAGAGGGAAAGTCCTCTCGTAGATCAGTAACTGGTTCAAAGATAGGAAACAAAGGATTGGAATAAATGACCAATTTTCACAGTGGAGAGTGGTAAGTAGCAGGATTCCCCAAGGATCTGTACTGGGACCAGTGATGTTCAACATACTCATAAATGACCTGGAGAAAGGGGTAAACGTTGAGGTAGCAAAGTTTGCAGATGATACAAAATTACTCAAGATAGTTAAGACCAAAGCTGACAGTGATGAGTTACAAAGGGATCTCACAAAACTGGGTGACTAGGTAACAAAATGGCAGATAAAATTCAATGTTGATTAATACAAAGTAATGCATATTGGAAAACAAAAATCCCAACTACCTATACAAAATTATGGGGTCTAAATTAGCTGTTACCACGCAAGAAAGAGAACTTGGAGTCATTGTGGTTGGTCCTCTGAAAACATCTGCTTAATGTGAAGTGGCAGTCAAAAAAGCTAACAGAATGTTAAGAGCCATTAGGAAAGGGATAAATAATAAAACAGAAAACATCATAATGCCACTGTGTAAATCCATGGTACGCCCATACCTTGAATACTGTGTACAGTTCTGGTCGCCCCATATGAAAAAAATATATATTAGAATTGGAAAAAGTACAGAGAAGGGCAATAAAAATTATTAGAGGTATGGAACAGCTTCCATATGAGGAGAGATTAAAAAGATTTGGGCTGTTCATCTTAGAAAAGAGAGGACTGGGGGAGATATGATAGAGGTCCATAAAATCATGAATGGTGTGAAGAAAGTAAATAAGGAAATGTTATTTATCCCTTCACATAACGCAAGAACCAGGGGTCACCCAATGAAATTAATAAGCAGCAGGTTTAAAATAAACATAAAGAAGTACTTCTTCACATAAGGCACAGTCAACCTATGGAACTCATTGCCAGGGGATACTGTGAAGGCCAAAAGGATAACTATGTTCAAAAAAAGAATTAGAGAAGTTTATGGAGGATAGGTCCAGCAAGTGCTATTAGCCAAAATGGTCAGGGACACAACTCCATGCTTTGGTTGTCCCTAAACTGCTGATTGACAGAAGATGGGACTGGATGACAGGAGATGGATCACTTGATAAATTGCCCTGTTCTGTTTATTCCCTCTGAAGCATCTTGCACCAGTCACTGTTAGAAGACAGGATACTAGGTTAGATTGACCATTGGTCTGACCCAGTATGGCTATTCTTATGTTCCTACCTCACAGTCTTTGGACAGTTCCAAAATCTCTGTCACCTGCTGGTCTCATTTCGCTGTGCTGCTGCTAGATGGCCAACTCCTCCTCCTGTTGTGCTAAAGAAAAAAGCTTCTTGGTAGTGCCTCCAATGAGACAAAGGGTTAACCGCCCTAAAGCAGTGGCTACCACACTTTAACTCACAAATAATTCAAACTCTCACAAGCAAACAAATTAAAAACAATAACTATATACTTTGTGATTATTTGATTAAAGAGAAATATAAATCAGTAAAATGTTAAATTATTAAACTGATTAGAGATATTAATAATGCTTTTTAATTACTAAAGGTTTTGCCAGCAAGCATACTAGGTCACATGACCACACACTCCCCCCAGTGTTCCTAAACAAAGTGTCTCCCCACTCGGTTCTGTCTGTCCTGCTTGTCTCAGGTACCCAGGTGATGCATGTGGAGACACGTTGCAGGCCTGTAATTTGATGCTGTTAGAAATACACTTTATTATACTGGGAACTGGCAGTACAGGTCTTGATGATCCAGGTAAATGAAAGCCCTTTAATGTGCCTTAATCATGCAAGATTAAACCCTAACTACAATATCACTGTTCTCGGTCCTGTGCTTAGTTCACTAGCCTGAAACGCCTTTTATGTCATTGAGCTCTCCCTCCTGAGAGCAAAGACCACAATGGCTGCTTAGCAGTGGAGCAGTCTCAGTTGCAGACAGCCATCTGGATGGAAACTTTCCGGAGCTCTGATGCCACCACTGACTCCTTGGGCAGCATGGCCTCACAAAGCTACAGATCAGTCTGGGCTCTCGCCCCTAAACACCAGGGGCCTGTGACAGTGGATTTCTTAGGTCCCAAAGGCCAGTCCTAGACAACTGTAGAGGGGAAATGTATTTATCTTATGTACTTATATATCCCCCATTACTGTAGTATCTGAGTGCCTAACAATTGTTAATGATAGGTAAGTATTATTATCCCCATTTTATAGATGGGGAGCTGAGGCAAAGAGAGACTAAGGATGGGATTTACAAAGGTATTTAGGTGCCTCACTGCCACCTAACTGACCTGCTCATGGTCACACAGGAAGTCTGTGATGGAGCAGGGACTTGGACCCAGATCTCCCAAATCCTAGCCTCTCTCCCAACCCATTGTCTCCTATTGGTTACTGAGTTTGCTGAACTACCTGGTTTGCAGTTGCTTTTGATCAATGACCTGATGCTGCTTTCCCCAAGGGGATGGAAAAGCAGCAAATAATCAAAGGGTTACAGAGACTTCAGAGATTAGAGCAGTTAGAAATAATAATGAGACTTCATTCTGAATTGGGTGAAGGTCCCTTTTCAGGGACAATGTCAACGTGCTGGTTGTTGGGAGCTGGCACTATTCTAATAGGAATAGGAATTGCCACACTGGATCACACCTGTGGTCCATCTGGTCCAGTATCCTGTTCCTGGCAGTGGCTAGTATCAGATGATTCAGAGGAAAGTACAAGAGCCCCACAGTTACGGAAGAACCTTTTTTTGCCGTCCCAAGCACGGCAGGCAGGAAGCTTTCGGTGGCGCGCCTGCGGGAGGTCCGCTGGTAACGTGGATTCGGCGGCATGCCTGCGGGAGGTCCGCCAGTCCCACGCCTTCGGCGTACCCGCCACCGAATTACCACCAAAGCCGCGGGACCGACGGACCTCCCGCAGGCATGCCGCTGAAGGCTGCCTGACTGCCGCCCTCACGGCAACCGTCAGGCCGCCCCCCCCCCCCCCCCGGCTTGCCGCCTCAGGCACGCGCTTGGCGCGCTAGTGCCTGGAGCCGCCCCTGCATAAAGGAAAGGTCTTCCTAACTCCATGCAGTTAATTAATTATTATTATTTATTTGTATTGTGTGATCAGCCACTGTATTGTCCGATGCATTGTACATAGATATCATGAAAAGTTGGTGCCTGCCCCAGAGACTTTCCAATCTATGATGAGAGACACATGGGATAAAACAAACAGATGGGGGATTACAAGGTAGCAGTGATCTGGGTATCAAGCAGTGGTCACAGTATGCCAGCTGCTTAACCAGTTAGTCGTTGGCCTGAAGATGAAGGTTTATTGATATTCCTTGTACTTTGCTACCCCATGTAACATAACAGTGGCTGTTCTCAGTGTTATATGTATAAATGTCTAGTCCTTTTCTGAATGAGAGGGAAAGTTACCACCCACCTACTGCAGTCCCTGCCCCTTCTACCTCCCCTAGAGGAACACGTGGCAGTCCAGGGAAAGGGCTCACCCTATTGGTTCAAAGTTAAGCCACTGTCTGCCTTGGAGAGAAATTTCTGTCCGCCCTGTCTGTTGCTGCTGCCAAAGCCACATTAAGACAAGCCTCTCTCTCTCTCTCTCTGCTGCTCCTTGTGCCCAGCAGGCAGGATGGGGCTGGAGCTCTACCTGGATCTGCTTTCCCAGCCCTGCCGAGCGGTCTACATCTTCGCAAAGAAGAACAACATCCCCTTTGAGTTCAAGCATGTGGAGCTGTTCAAAGGTGAGTGAGGGGAGCTGAGCCTTTTTACCACTCTGCATCCCATCCCCCCTTGGGGGCTGAGCCTGCTTAGCACCTGTACGTGAGTAACTGAGGCCTGGTCTACACTACGACTTTAATTCGGATTTAGCTGCGTTAATCCGAATTAACCCTTCACCCGTCCACACTACAGAGCCAGTTAATTCGAATTAAAGGGCACTTAAAATCGATTTCTGTACTCCACCTCGACGAGTGGAGTAGTGCCTAAATCGATTTTGTTAATTCGAATTAGGGTTAGTGTGGCCGCACACCACCGAATTACTGTGGTTAAAGTAATGGGGTAGTGTGGCCGCACACCACCGAATTAATGTGGTTAAAAACCGAATTAATGTGCTTAGTGTGGCCGCGCACAATCGAATTTATACAACCTGTTTCCCAAATTCGAATTATCTAAATTTGGATTAATCCTGTAGTGTAGACATACCCTCAGTCAAAGTACACTTCAAGCACTTGTGGAAAGGGCGCTATATTACCCATTTCCCCAAGCCCTAAGGAACTGTGGTGCGTTTCCTTCTCCCCCCATCCCCTCCCCAGGATTTCTGTGCATTTCCCTTCCTCCTTTAAGGACTTTTCTATAGTGGGATTGTATCAAAATAGTTATTCTGGGTTGATTATAATTTTGGTATCAGTTCTTGTATGGACATGCCTATTCTGGAATAAGAGGGTCCACGTAGATGCTCATACAAAAATAACTTTTCTGGAATATTCCAGGATATAAATTTTGGTAAATTTCCAGGTAGAAAACCCCTCATTATTCTGCTAGTAACAGACTTTACAGAAGTCAGTGAAAGAAGAGCAGCGCAAAGTATGGGAGCCTTTTCTGCTGAGAGGGAGTCTGAGTGGGATAGGGAAGTCTGGAGACAGGTGTTACAAGGCCTGGGTGCTGGAAAGCTGAGTTCAAATCTTGGGATCTTTCCTAGTGGGAAGGGAGTTAGAGTTAGAGAAGGCCAGGAGTTTGTGGGAGATGAGAAGTCTGTTTGTGGGGAGGTAGTTTTTCCTGTGTGGGATACGGCACACAGGGGAGATAGGGATTGGGATAAACTGTGTGTGGCAGTCAGTTTTGCTTGGGGGTGGGGTAGGAAGATGAGGGTAAAGGAGGTTTTAGGAAAAGGGTTGGAAGTTTATGAGGAGGTTGGAATGTGAGGTTTGCAGGGACATTTGTAGACAGCATGGGCTTTACTTCAGGTGGGAAGAAAATGGGCCCTGTCTAAGGACCCCCTAGTATTTAAGGCCTTTTTCCTTTTGTCCCTCTGGTTTGTGTAATTATGACATTGGGGAGTGCAATCCAGACCAGTGAGGGGTTGTGTCACCCCCGTCCTGCAATTCGAGTGCATCACAATGTTTTGCTGCTGTAGCTCCCAACTGCGCTGCTCACAAATAGTCTTCCAGCATGCAGGTAACACCCTGAATGTCTGTGTATAGCTGCAGCCTGCCAGCCACACATCAGTCACACTCTGAATTCCACCAGCCTTGGTACCATTTGCAGAGTGACCCTAATACACTCCCAGTCCCAGATTTTCTCCCCAAAATGTGTTCTGTACTGTCCAGCCCCCTCCTGGACAGTCCAGATACATTAGGTTCATTGCTCCTCTAAGGGGATCAATATACAATAGTTTGCTACCCTAAATGGTGTTACCCAAACAAGTCACAACACTGGATTAGCTTTGATTAAAGAATACATTAAGTTTATTTAACTATAAAGAGGTAGATTTTAAATAAGTACAAGTATAAGGCATTAAAATCAGAAACGATCACTAGTAAAATAAAGATAAAATGCTTCCTAGTACTAAACTTAAACTAGGCTTGGTCCAAGGCGAAATTCTTACCACAAATTTCCAGTAATACTGCTGACCAAGTTTCAGGTCAGGATCTGCTCCCAAGTCCATAGGCTGTTTCTTTTGCCTTCTCAGGCGCAAGAGAGAGATGGATAGGGAGAGAACCTGGGATGTTTTTGCCCCTCACTTTTATAGGTCTGTCACCCTTTGAAATGCGTTTTCCTGAGAGTTACCCTGAGTAAAAGTTCAGGGCTGCTGTGAGCACAGAGACAAGGAATCTGGTGGTGAAAGAGGTTCCCTACTGTGTTTTGCTAAAATGCAGATTTGCCTTGTCTCCTTCTTGCTGTTTTAAGGACCTTGTTTATTACTTATATGTAAATTGAGTTAAACACACCTTCTTTTGTTTAAGACAGGCCTGCTTGACCAATTCTGCCAAATGGGTAGCTATATGGGTTTGAACTTGTGCCACTAACATAATTCAGGAAGAATTCATAACTTTACATATAAGGTTGCTACACACATTACTGACCAACAAGCTATTAGTTTTCAAATGATACCTCACAAGGCATATTTTGTACAAAGACCATTACACTAGTGTGTAGAGTGCGAATGCAGGGGTGCATTCGGTCACAGTAATCTACCTGTCTGTTGGCAGATTCCATTCTGGGGAGAAAAATGCCAGGTGGCAATAACCCTGGACACTCACACGAAGGTAAGGGTCCTAGTTACAGACATTGCTCTTGCATTACACAAATGAGACAGAATCCTACAAAAATGAACAGTTTCCCCTTTCTATCAGAGCTGAGGGCCCTGAATTGGCCCTCTTCTTCCCCCTGCCACTCCTCGCTCTCTACTTCCCCCGTTCCTCCCCCAGTGTCATCTCAGCAGCTTCTCCTCTCCCTGGAATAGGGACTCACAGAGAGTTCCTGCACTGACTCCTCAGCTGACTAACAGGGCTTACAACCAGTTAACAAGCAACACCTGTTGTTCAGCCTGACAAACCATAGGCCTCTCTCCTTTAGAAATAACAACCAAGAACCGTCCCTCGGCATCATGTTATAACAAGATAGTCCCTGGATCTTCTTAAAACAGGTTGGCCTCATCTGAATGGAAGGGGAAACACATTGAGCTTTACAGGGCTTTGGCAACATGTATAACACTGTTTGGTGCCATCTACACAGCAAGAACAATATTTTCTATAAAGTGGTCGGGGAAATATTGTCTTGTAACATCGCTTTTTGCAGTGTAGACGGGCCTCTTAGGATCCAGCAACCAGAAGATCACTTTGTATGGCAGGAGCCATACAGCTAGCAATCCTAGACAGGGGTCATTTTGGAAGTACAGGGTGTCTAGTTTTACCTATTCAATTAAATGGGAGCTGTGAACAGGAGGCTGCTTATAACTCAGGAGAATCAATGGCACATCCATGCCAGGGAGTTATGGGCAGTTTCTGCGGATACAGCAAATCAGTGTGTTTATATCCATGTGCTGCTTTCTCAAGCTAATGGACTGATTTTCCTCAAACACCATCTCTGCTCATAGGTCTGAAAGGCCTAGATATGAAAGAGTAAATATTGCTGTCCAATCAACAAACACTTTTGTTTTCACCCAATATCAGTGGAATCCTGTTGTCCCACCAATAAGAGGAGACATACTTGCTTTCTTTTACCTGGTCATCACATTCTTCCCTCTCCAGTTTTGCTCTGTGACCAGAATCTCAACTGTTTCCTTTTAAATTTACCCTTCCTCAATAAACTGCCACTTATCTGGAATTCATCACATTATTGATTCATTTTGTAGAATTCTTGCAGGGAAACTCAAACAACTGTAATTCTGGTGAGCGCAAGTCAGCGGGTCCTCTCCGCTGTCAGTGCTTAATGAGCAAGTAGAGCTTTTGTGTTCCCTGAAAGTGGAAAAACGCTCTCACAGCCTGTAAAAAATGCTGAGGGAGGGGATAAGAGGGACTGTTTTGGAGGAGAACAGAGAGGGGCAGAGCTCAGAGACAGCTGTATGCAGCCTCTTGCTGTCATTCTACCAGCCAGTGCCTCATGATGCATGTGTAGCCCTTCTGCCAGCCGAGTTGATAGCAGCAAGGGCCGGGTTCAATACATAGGGGTCCCCTCCCAACAACGTAACGCAAAACCAGCTCGAGCCCCCACCCAGTGACCTGGGAAAATCTTACACACATCCCTGGACACCTCGAAGAGGCAATACTTCCCCTCTCGCAAGCACAGAGTCTCGGAGTAGCAGAAAATGTTTGATAACATGAGGTAAACAACATCAGCATTAAATTGGGAAAACACCACAACTAGAGTTCATAGACCAAACCATGAGCAAAGACCCACCCCAGCAAATTGGGCCGTGTCCTTTCCCTTTGGTTCTTGAATCCAGCAACCCAAGAATCACCCAAAGTCCCAAAAAGTCCAACAAACCAAAAGTCTCTGCCCCTGGTCAGTGCAGCCCCAGAGTTCAAAAGTTTATCTGCAAGGTTTTACCCCCCCCCCCAACCTGGGTGGAAATGCGGGGGGGAGAGAGGGGCGCACAGGGTGCTAAGGGGCACCTTACGTGGTCCAAGGCCGACTGCCCGCCTCTCCGTGGGGTTCCGCTGCAGCCTTCCACGAGCCGCTCTACTCCACCAGCCATCCCGTGAGCCGCTCCTGCCGCCCCACGAACTGCTCCGCTCTACCAGCCACTCTGCTCCACTCTACTCCCCCAGCCGTCCCCGCAAACTCCTGCGCTCGCTGTTCTGTGGGCCGCTCCAACCGTCCCCGCAAACTGCTCAGCTTGCCGTTCCGTGGGCCGC
>NW_020665141.1:341668-429405 GCF_002925995.2 Terrapene triunguis
CCGCTCCAACCATCCCCGCAAACTGCTCAGCTCGCCATTCCGTGGGCTGCCCCAACCGTCCCCGCAAACTGCTCAGCTCCGTGGCTCCGCTCCGCTTGCTGTTCCGAGGGCCGCTCCAACCATCCCACAAACTGCTCCGCTCTGCCAGCCACTCCTCCAGTCGTCCCCGCAAACTGCTCCGCCAACTGCTTAGCAATATAGCTTCAGGCTCCCCCACTAGTTAACACAGCACTCAGTGATCTCAGCTCTTAATAACTTAAACTCTTTTGTGATTTCAGCTCTTAGTGATTTCAGCGTGTAGTAGGGGAGCCCCAGTGCTGGTGCACCCTTGGCTCAAAGTGAATTCAGCTCAGCAGCCTATAACTAGATTCCTAATAAACTCAAAGTCAGCTCTGACATTCAACAGTGGAGAGAAGAGGAGGTGCAATTGGTGTTGCAGGCTCACAAAGGAGACCCACACTACAAATACTTACCCCCAACCTCTCTCTATTCACTGGGTTTTGGAACCCTTGTCTAGCGAGTGCTACTTAGGTGATGGTGAGACCCTCTGTCATAAAACAGTTTCATTGTCCTTGATTCACATAATCAGGGTAACAACACTTTATTCCTCCTGCCCCAATAACAGAGAAACTGGGGATCCCACAGCAGCCAAAGTGACCATTTTGGGCTGCCGTGGGCTCATGCTAGGTGGGGTGGGTGTGCCTATGCAAACAAGTTCAGTCCCTGAAGTTATTTTCCACACTAGCCATAATTCACCACCAGATGTAAGGGTAGAGCTCATCCTGACTCTGCTTACACATGGGAGAGACACAAAAGAAGGTAAACTCTGTGAAGGGATGCACAGTCTAACTGAATCCATTCCACTATTCCAGCACCTGGAAGCTTTGCTCAGCCTGTTGAGAGAGAGAAGGATTAACTGCTAAGGCAATGGCACTATTTTAACTCCCTACTGTGGGGAGCTAATGCAGAGGCTTCTGTGGTTTGACCAGTGTGCTTCTATTCCTGGGATGCCCAACTGACTCATCTGTATTGTGGCTGCTTCTGTGGCACTGCAGGGAATGCCCTACAGCCATGTCTAGCGAGTTTAGTTGGTTAGTTACAGAGAATTTGCAGGGGAAGGACAGCCTGGGCACTGGACATTGTTGTGTAGAGATGCCCTGAATGTCTGCATGGGAGCACTATATAGGATTGTGTATTTATCAGAAGCACTCAGCTTGCTTCTGTTTAGACCCCCGCAATTGTTTAAAATGACTGTTACTCATTTACTGACTGCAGCTTCCAGCTACACCCATCTGCCAACTTTAGGGTGACTGTATTTCCCTATGCTGAATACGGGAGACGTGGTAAAGTTACTCGTATTCAAGCTAGTTCAACGGCAATCAATGAAAACTGCAGTACAAATGTTCAAATTAACATCAAGTTGACTAAGCTCCTGTTAAAAAGAAATACTGCGTAGTTGGATTCTTTTTATTTACCTTCTTATATTTAAGGCTTTAGGGTTCACGTAGGGAGAGATGACACACACACACTCCTGTACACCTCTCTCACACAGGGGGGTGACCAAGCAACCCAACCCTCCCTGCCCGGCACTCTCCGCCCTCCCTGCCAGGGTGGTACATGCAGGGCTCAGCTCCTCCTGGCCAGCGCGCTGGGCCAGAGGGTCTTGGGCTTTTCCAGGGCGCTGGCCCAGCCAGAGGCAGTCGGGGAAGGAAGGAGCCTGCCAGCCAGGCTGTTGGTGAGCTGAGCACTCTGACCGGGGGCTGGTTCTCCGCACAGTGCTGGGAGTGGGACGCGCCCCACCGGGGGGGGGGATATGGAGGAGCAGTGGGGCTGGAGGAGGTGAAGAGGGAGAGGACAGGGGAGCGAGAATATGTAAAGGACCAGTGGGTGGGCAGCAGAGGCGACACATAACCAGATGCCACCCGGTGCCTGCCCACACTCACCAGCCACCGCAGCTCGCAGCCAATGCCAGCCGGAAACAGGACAGGGGATGGGGCCCTGCTGGCCAAGAGCCGGCACGCAGCAGGGACTGCGCTGATGGACCAGCAGGGTGAGTGCCCGGCCCCGTGCGCTGCAGCTTTGCCCTGCCACAAGGCTTGCACACCCACACCCACCATTGGCCACTGGACCCCTCCATTCACCGCTGGTGGGCGGGTGGCTGGCGAGCAGGGATCTGGTCAGCAGAAGGACCTGCCAGTACTGATGGCGGGAGACAGAAAATATGGGACAATTTGCCCGTTTTTAAGAAAAAGTAAGGACACCTGCAGGAGGGCTTAAATACGGGACTATCCCTTTAAAAACAGGACATCTGGTCACCCTAGTCAACTTTGAAACTAAAAAGAAGTGGAGTTCTCAGAAATGTGAGTCCCGGGCGAATGGCTGGCCATGACAAATGGACTGATTTTTCTCTTTTCTTTATAACGTATTACCCACTTTGCTCTTTTTCCTTTGTCCAATAAACTTCCTTTCCCCTAAGGCCTTATACCTAGGAGTCTTTATTGTTAGTATCCTAACCAGTTTCTTGATTCCATGAACAACTGTGTGTACTACCTATTGAAATTGCTCTCTGAGGCAGGGCAACCACCCTTGTGTACATAACCCCAAGAGAGCTGGAGGTGCGGCTTTGAAATCATTCATTACTTGCAGCAGATCCGGTTCTCATTCAAAAGATGACTCCACAAGTCAGGTCAACACCAGGTAACCTGTGAACAGGCTTCTCACATATAGTGGCCAGCACAGCCTAGTAGAATAGGAGCTACAGTGTCATCTCTGCTAAACTGCAAATATAAAGATCAGTCATAATAATTATCATAATAAATAAATAAATAAACCATTAATCCCATTGAAGCAATGTGAAACCAGCGTTGGCATTAAGGCTTTTCTTTGCAAACCTGAATGGTTCACTGCACAGCCCTGTGACAGAAATCTCAGCAAGGCTGTATTGAATATGTAAAGCCATCATAAAACAAAAAAATTAGATGTAATTTCTCATTTGTGACAATGGCAGCATGAGAGCTTCCTGTAAGAGACTCTGAACCAGTCTCCAAACTGCTTTAATAATTTAATAGTTCCATCAAGGACACTAATTTTGAGTTCTTAATAGGGCTGTTAATTATTAAAGCAGCTTGGAAGCTGGTTCAGAGTATTACACATGGAGCTCTCCTGCTGCCACTGTGATAAAGGGCATCATCACTCAGTTGTTGGCTGCCTCTAACAGTAGGCTCAGACACCAGTGCACTTGCTTTGAAAGGTGTTTCTTGTGAACTTTTAGACTGCTGGGAAACATGAATGCTGTTTCCCTTTAACCTAACACGGTGAAGCTACTGTCCAAGATGCACATGCTGATTCCCACATACAGAATCCCCACGTTTGGGATCGTTTGTCTCACTAACATCATGGACAACAACTAAATCCTCATGGAGACAACTCCCTACAGCCTGCTCTGTCTGTTACAGAATCCAAAAGCTAAGCCTAACTCTGCAGAGAGCTCAGTCTGTCAACAGAGCTCAAAATATTGGAGATAATGAGCCTTGCCCCTGTACTTTGCCTCAGGGCTGTTCTTTTCTTTGGAGATTTGTTTGTGCCTCTCAGTTAACAGATTTGTTTAACGTTAATGACTATTTGGGGTGGTGAGAGGTGCTAGAAATCCCCCTTTTGCACAGGATAGCTACAAGCAGCTGCAGCGCAGGTCTCAACACTTGGCCTTACTGCCGTGCCTCAACCCTGTTCTGCTGATCTTCACTTTCCTTGGCTGATTCCAGTATTGCTGACTTCAAGTGCCATGAGTCAGACCCCACAAAAATCATGGTTGTTTTTTTTTAAAGGTGATATTGTGGTTGTTTTGGTCTGACTTTTGATTTTTTTTAACTCCTCCTCCCCATCCCCTTTGTGTCTGTGAGGTGGTGGTGGTGGGGCTATCCATAAGTTACATAAGGGGGTGGGTGGGTGGTTAATTTTGTGTGTTTGTTTCAGTGTTATTACGTGTTACAAGAGGTGGGTGGGGCTCGAAAATAATCAAAAAATGTATTACATAATTTATGGACAGCCCGTGTGTGTGCGTGCCTGTGTCTGTGCGTGCCTGTCTGTGTATGACAACTAGTGTTGACTATTTCCCAGATTTATTGGGTGAGGTGATTTTGGCCTCTGCTGCAGGAACTCTTACCCCACATCTGCCTATCTCCTGCCCAGCAATTAATTCTGCCCCTGCCCCAACCTCCAGATCAGTCCTGCCCCCTGGAGCCCATCAGTTCAGCCCCTGCCCCCAATCAGCCCAGCCCCCGCCCCAGCCTCACCTCTGCTCCTGCTATGGTTCTGCACCCCCACTCCCAGGCCTGGGGGTGCAGTGGGGTTTGCTCTCCCTTTCCTGGCTGGGGGCAGCTCCATGGGCTCTTCGCCCCCCCTCCTGCTCAGGGCCGGTGTTGCAGTGAGGGAAGCGGGAGGAGGCAGCAGAGCTGCCCTGAGGGCTGGGCTCTTTCCGCCTTCCCCTCCTGTGAGAATGGCTTTGGGTTGCTGTGGAGAGGGAGCTGCTAGCTCTTCCTGTAGCAGCTCTGATTGGTCACTCAGCCCAAGGAGGCGGGCAGGTAGGGAAGACAGCCAATCAGAGGGCTATTTCCCTCAGCCCAGGCAAGGTTTAAATTCACCGGATGGTGGGAAATTTTCCCCTCATGCCCATTGGGCTCCACCTCAGCACCAGTCCTGTCCCATGTGGCAACACTGCGGGCTGGTTCGGTCCTTAGCTGTGCTCTTAACCCTGCCAGCAAGAGGCCTGCGGTGGAGAGCACAGGTTCAGCCGTGCCCCTTGAGGGGCTCAGCAGGAACATTGTGCCTAGCGACACCCCCACAGGGAGGCCTGACTGAGCTAGACAACGACATGGGGCTTGGGGCTTAATCCCCACTTGCTACCTGCACCAGCAATACTGCAGTCAAGTGCCACCGAGCCTTGTAAGGACAAGTCATCCCTCTTACAGCCACCTCAGGGGTGTGACTCCCACTGTTTGAGTCACAGGGGTTCTTTTACAAACCCTTGGGGACACCATGATTGAGACCATGCAAAATCACAATTATTAACCATGGATTACACTTTATCACACCACTGATGGACACACACACACCCCTCTGTGTTGTTTATCACGGACAGGAAATTCCCCACATTCCATTGTCTCATTATGTATCCTATTTTCCTTTCTTATCCAGTTTGCACATGTTTTCCAAGGTTCTTGGACATCTATACCAAAATGTTTATAGAAAACTGCAACAATTATAGTTATCGATTAATTTTAGCAAACCTCAACTACACGCTATCTTGTCCTTGATGATTTTCACATGTACCAAGAAGAAAAAGCCTAATCACAGTTTAATACATTTCTAGTGCAAAGCATGATAGGAGGGTATTTCATTTAGCTTAAATAGAGGGCCTTTAAAAATACATAATATTTGCTACATAATATAAACTATATAATACTAATAACTAACACTGACAGGAGTCAAATGACTGAATCCTCATGCAACATCCTGAACTGCTCCATGCCATTGGCAGACCTGAGCAGCTTGCAAAGTTCACACATAGCTTATGTTTTGGCTCTTTAACTTATGCCCCTTTTTAATATGAAACAGGCACATGTAGGAAAACTCTAACAGAACACCATGAAGTGAAGGTAGAATGTTCGTATGGGTTTGACTGATCCTCATTCATGCATGGTCTAGTTACGTAGGAGCTAGGTGCTTGCTTCAGTTTTCACAGGTTTAGATACTTCTGACCATGGACTATCACATTTTAATTGTTTTTAGGGCAACAGTATAGAGAAGAGTTTGGCAAAGTGAACATCCTAAAGAAAGTGCCAGCACTGAAGGATGGAGTCTTCACCTTAGCAGAGAGGTAAGAATTCAATCCCCAAATTCCATTACTCACCATACTTATGAGGGGATAAGGTGATTAAATTCAGGGGTTGGGAAGTGTCATTCCCTATGGCTGACAAAAGAAAATTGCAGAATTTGCCATATACATTTATGGATTAGATAGATCAATGATCTGCTTTGGTATCTCAGCTCCTATGTTCCTGCAAAGAAAGGAGATGGTAAGGACTTGACTCACATGCAGTGTTATCATTTAGGTGTTTAAAGCTGGAAATGGGCGATGGGATGGATCACTTGATGATTACCTGTTCTGTTCATTCCCTCCGAAGCACCTGGCATTGGCCACTGTCGGATGACAGGATACTGGGCTAGATGGACATTTGGTCTAACCCAGTATGGCCGTTCTTATGTTCTTAAATCTATGCACATATTTCAAACATATGATATGGTTCAGACTTGGAGCTGATACTCAGAAGGGTCCTCTTTGGTTAGGTGTATTTGAAATTGTGGAGTAGTCATTCTAGATTAATTGATTCTTGTTATTCATGGGGAACCAAGGATTTTCTAGTATGGGCTGGAGCAGGACAATACAGTGTTTGTCTCATGTGCCTCTCTGCTGGCTCTGAAGGGGTTAATTTAATTGACACTCATGCTTGGGCCATGGGTATCCACTGAAAATGTTTTGCAATGACCTTTTTACATTTGAAACCTCTTTACAATGAAAGGGACACTGCCAAGATAAAAATCATACACAAAGATTTAAAATTCTTACCTTTTAACATCTCAGGTTATTGTAATAAAAAATCTCATTTACTTTGTTTGCTTTTCTGCATTTGTTAGCTTCCATGATGAAAACATACTATTGTTATTATGTATTATTTGTGTGACCATAGCACCTAGGGCCTTAGGCATGGGTTTTGCCATCTAGTTCTCATGTGCATGCACTATACAACAAAGTCTTGGGTTACGAACACTGCAGAGGAATGCTTAAAGCTAAACAAACAAACAAAAACTTTTACTCTGAAATACAAAATCATGGCAACATTTCTGTTTATGTTAGTCACTCAGATACTACAGTGACAAAGGCCATATAAGCATCAGACAGATAAAACCTTGTTTTTATTTTACAAAATGACCTGTCTGCATCCTTTGAAGAGCCCTAGCTCAGCAGGCTAACACTGTCATAATGCTAAAATAGTTCAGTGATATCTGTCTCAGAATGGCATGGGCTGCTTGTATTTTCTTTCTTTACTTTTGTCAGTATAGGTTTTTCTATGGCACTCACTCCCCACCACAATAGCTGACCATAAGCCATTGCAAATTACCAAGATTTTTAACCAGCTGATTTCTCCTGCCTGCTAGAGATGACACAAACACTGGACTGCAAGCTGCAACAAACACCAAGGGCCTGATCCTGCAAGCTCTCTGTGCAAGGAATTCCCTTGACCTCACTAGGAGCTCTGGGAGGGGAGACCTTGCAGGACAGGGCCTTTATGAAGATGATTGGAGGAGGGTGCCACTTAAAGAGAGTTTCTTTTGGTACACAAACCCCTTGAAAATCTTCATTGATG
Organism: Terrapene triunguis; assembly: GCF_002925995.2. Classification (NCBI taxonomy): domain Eukaryota; kingdom Metazoa; phylum Chordata; order Testudines; family Emydidae; genus Terrapene; species Terrapene triunguis. The sequence goes on from NW_020665141.1 coordinate 349,093, forward strand.
AGAGAGGCATCAGAAGAGTTACAGCTGCTAACGGGTTTTTAGCAAACTATTGTCTACAGATTATTATTAGTGTTAGTAGTAGTAATAGTAGTGTTACTGGAGCACCTAGGAGCACTAGTCATAGACCAGGACTCCATTGTGCTAGGCACTGTACAAACACTGGTTTCATCTTGAGGCTTAATTTTCCTACAGGTTAAAGTTCTGAAAGGAGCCTAGAACAGTTAGGTGCCCAGCCCAGCTTTGATTGACTTTCAGTGGGAATTGAGTGGCTACCTCCATTAGGCTCCTTTGAAAATCCCAGCCCCAACACTTTTTAGTGGAAGCAACATTAGGCAAGAGGGAGGAGAGATTGTTGCAGCTCAATATATTCTTTCACCTTATCTGCCCCATGGTTTGTCTCCCATTAATTTCTGGACAGCACTGCAATTCTTCTGTATCTGAGCCGGAAGTACAACACCCCTGATCACTGGTACCCGTCCGACACACAGAAACGGGCCCGGGTAGATGAATACCTGTCATGGCATCATACCAACATCCGGAGTAATGCTGGCAAGGCCTTGTGGATCAAGGTAAGAAGATTAAATGCTAAAAGCTCAGAATACTAGTATTTCCTCACTGGACATGGGACATTTAAACAGCTCCTAGACAAAGCAAGTTTGTCTCCCCAAAATAGCACACTTGGCCCCATACCCAGCTGAGAAGAAACCTCACATAGGCAATTGTTGCCTTAGTATTTGGATGTGGGAAGGAAGGCTTTGGTAATAATTTTCCCTTAAAAATATCAGTCTAACACAGAAGGTCTGAACCTCGTCAGGGAAGCACAGATCTTCAGAAAGTGAAGCTGCTTCAATACAGGCTGTACAAGCCCACCCAGACCCGGTACCCTAGGTGATTATTCAGGTGGCTAGTCCCTGCTGAAGCCTGTGCTGCTGCCCCTTCACTGCTAGATTAAAGCTAGCTCAGGAATGTCTACTCAAATCGCATCACACCCTTTGGTTTTAGTATAGACATAGCCAAAGAGAGAGCTTGGAGATGTGAATAGGACCTGGGTTCCTTTTGCTTCTCTTGTGCATGCTCTTCTATACAAAGCTGAAAGGCTTGTATTCTTTAACCACAGCTCCCCTGCAGACCCACCAATTATGAAATCTGTAGGGGACTGTCTGCTTCCAGCACACACAGATGCTACTCCAAAATGGGAACAAGAATAGAAATAATGGGGATACACTCTGAGCGGAGAGTTGCCAGTAAACATGTAATAACTTCATCTTGCTTGTTGTAACTTTACCCTTGTCAGTAATTGACTAAACACCTTGGGGCTTGTTTAGCTTCCTGTTCTGTTGACATTAGAGTACAGTTGGCTAAACTCCACAAAGAAGAAACACAAATATGAGTCACATATGCAACATACAATTGCTTCCAATCTCTGCAACCTGCTCTCACAAGGCTTCAAAGAAAATTAAAAGTGGAAGTTAAATCCTACTGAGGAAAATAGAAAGGAGCATAAACTCTGGCAAGTGAAGTGTAAAAATATAATTAGGAAGGCCAAAAAAAAATGTGAAGAACAGCTAGCCAAAGACTCAAAAAGTAATAGCAAAAACATTTTAAGTACATCAGAAGCAGGAAGCCTGCTAAACAACCAGTGGGGCCCCTGGACAATCGAGATGCTAAAGGAGCACTCAAGGATGATAAGGCCATTGCAGAGAAACTAAATGAATTCTTTGCATCTGTCTTCATGGCTGAGGATATGAGGGAGATTCCCAAACCTGAGCCATTCTTTTTAGGTGACAAGTCAGAGGAACTGTCCCATATTGAAGTGTCATTAAAGGAGGTTTTGGAACAAATTGATAAATTAACCAGTAATAAGTCACCAGGACCAGCTGGTATTCACCCAAGAGTTCTGAAGGAACTCTAATGTGAAATTGCAGAACTACTAACTGTGGTTTGTAACCTATCATTTAAATCAGCTTCTGTACCAAATGACTGGAGGATGGCTAATGTGACATCAATTTTTAAAAAGGGCTCCAGAGTTGATGCTGGCAATTACAGGCCGGTAAACCTGACTTCAGGACCAGGCAAACTGGTTGAAACTATAGTAAAGAACAGAATTGTCAGATACATAGATGAACATAATTTGTTAGGGAAGAGTCAACATGTTTTTTGTAAGTCATGCCTCACCAATCTACTAGAATTCTTTCAGGGGGTCAACAAGCATGTGAACAAGGGGGATACAATGGATATAGTGTACTTAGATTTTCAGAAAGCCTTTGACAAGGTCCCTCACCAAAGTCTCTTAAGCAAAGTAAGCTGTGATGGGATAAGAGGGAAGGTCCTCTCATGGATCGGTAGCTGGTTAAAAGATAGGAAACAAATGGTAGGAATAAATGGTCAGGTTTCAGAATGGAGAGAGGAAAATAGTGGTGTCCCCCAGGGGTCTGTGCTGGGGGCCAGTCCTATTCAACATATTCATAAATTATCTGGAAAAAGGCATAAACAGTGAGGTGGCAACATTTGCAGATGATACAAAACTACTCAAGATAGTAAAGTCCAAAGCAGATTTCGAAGAGCTACAAAGGGATCTCACAAAACTGGGTGACTGGGCAACAAAATGGCAGATGAAATTCAATGTTGATAAATGCAAAGTAATGCACATTGGAAAACATAATCCAACTATACACATAAAATATAAATTAGCTGTTACCACTCAAGAAAGAGATCTTGGAGTCATTGTGGATAGTTCTCTGAAAACATCCACTCCATGTGCAGTGGCAGTCAAAAAAGCTAACAGAATGTTGTGCGTCATTAAGGAAGGGATAGATAATAAGATAGAAAATATTATATGACCTCTATATAAATCCATGGTACCCCCACATTTTGAATACTGCGTACAGATGTGGTCGCCCCATCTCAAAAAAGATATATTGGAATTGGAAAAGGTTCAGAAAAGGGCAACAAAATTGATTAGGGGGTATGGAACAGCTTCCGATTTAGGAGCGATTAATAAGATTGGGACTTGTCATCTTGGAAAAGAGATGATTAAGGGGGGTTATGATAGAGGTCTATAAAATCATGTCTGGTGTGGAAAGAGTAAATAAGGAAGTGTTATTTACTCCTTCTCATAACACAAGAATTAGAGGTCACCAAATGAAATTAATAGGCAGCAGGTTTAAAACAAACAAAAAGACATATTTCTTCACACAATGCACAGTCAACCTGTGGAACTCTTTGCCAGAGGATGTTGTGAAGGCCAAGACTATAACAGGCTTCAAAAAAGAACTAGATAAATTCATGGAGGATAGATCCATCAGTGGCTATTAGCCAGGAAGGGCAGGGATGGTGTCCCTAGCCTCTGTTTGCCAGAGACTGGGAATGGGCAACGGGATGGATCATTCAATGATTCCTTGTTCTGTTCATTCCCTCTGGGGCACCTGGCATTGGCCACAGTTGGAAGACAGGATACTGGGCTAGATGGAGCTTTGGTCTGACCCAGTATGGCCATTCTTATGTGTTTATGTTCTAATCCAACTTAATTTCACTGCTGATTAGATAACCCTGGTCCAGGAAGTATCCGCTGGATCACTGGAGGTAGGAAAGGATATAAAACCACTCTGTAGCACAGGGCACTAACTAGGATATGGGAGAAGTCATACTGTCCCTAGAATGGGAAAAGGAGGAAGATGCTGTCCCAAGCCACTACACAGAAATGCTATGATTCACCATTGGAACATCTGACCTATGAATGTAAGGGATTATCTATACCAGAAGTCTTTAAATCAAGACTGGATGTCTTTCTAAAAGATATGCTATAGCTCAAACAGAAGTTATGGGCTTGATGGAGAAATTACAGGATGAGGTTTACTGGCCTGTGGTATGCAGGAGAACCAACTAGATGATCTTAATGGTTCCTTCTGGCCTGAAAGATCTATGGCACGTCCAGTTCTGAATAAACTATGCTGAACAGGGGCTGAGCTCCATCATTGCTTCTGAACCAAGTAATAAAACTTCTTCCTGATTCACTTGATGATCCCTGGAAAATAAATGCAGGATTTGTATCTTTTTTATTAATAATATCAAATTAAAACCATATGACTGTTGTGTCCCTTGCCATGGAGAAGAGCCAGACCTTGGGGTGTAGTAAACACAGAGGGGATTCTTTATTCAGGATGCCGGACTTACAAAGACCTTGTAGCAAAGTTCGATTCTAACTGGGAATGTAAGTAATCATTAGAACAGGATACCAAGGAATGTGTACATTCTCCATCAGTTGGAGTCTTTCAATCAAGACTGGATGTCTTTCCAAAACAAAAATGCTGTAGTTCAGCCACAAGTTATCTTTATGCAGGAATCACTGGGTGAAGTTCTATGGCAAAGGTAACACTAGATGATCATAATGGTCCCTTCTGGCCTTGAAATCTATGAATATATAGCCCACATGCTAAGGGATACTGCATGTGCTTCATATTGTTGCCACATAGAATCTGCTTAAATCCTGGCCTGGGTTAAGCAATCATGGAATGAATTGCTGTGTATGCTAATGATTAGGAGACATTTGCTCCCAGTTTTACCTGTGATCAGAGCTCTGCTTTCCTGTCACGGTGCCTGGTATGTGGCTACAACAGAAAGAGTCAATCTCAGGTCAGACTGTCAGAAAACAGGGCCAATACCCCAAACTGGTGGTATATTCTATAATTAGATTTCACCAAACCAGTAACAAATGTGCACTCCTGGACTACTGAATTAGTCTAACCATGGAGCCGTGAACAGTCCCCTTAAGCTCTCCAGCCCCTTTTTACCACCCAGATAAACTGGATTTTATGATGAAAGTTTATTAAAACCAGAAATCACCAAAGCCAATTTCTCTAGTAAACTAACCTAATATTTATTAGCTAAGAAAAAGAAATGATCGTTACTGGGAGGTTAAAGCAGATAAAATACATAACAGGTGAATCAAAGTTTGTAAGTCCAAAGTGATAGCAGAGATGGTGTATTTGCTTAGTTCTCCATAATCTCTTAGGGCTGCCCAAAATGGCTTTGGGGACCTCTGTCTTGTATTTGGAATGCTCCCTAACAGCATCCAAATAGATCAGAGATGCAGAATCATTCCCAGGTTCCCTTTTTATAGTTGAAAAGTCTGGCAAGAGGTTACATCACTGCAGGGGCTCTTGTTTTGTCGATTAAATGCAGACCAAGTTTGTAGATCTTCCATTGTCTTACATAATGACCTATACTTTGAAGTTAACAACCTTCTCATTTAAAGTTTAAGGCTTCAACCCCAGTTGATGGGCCATTCAATTATAGAGACATCCTAATACATTTAGTTATAGGCATCCAGACAATTTCATTAGTTTTCATGAACAATGTGACATCAAGCCAACTCTTATCCTAACACATCTTTGATCTAAGGCAGGGGTTCTCAAACTTCATTGCACCACGACCTCCTTCTGACAACAAAAATTACTACATGACCCCTAGTGGGGGGTGGGGGGACCCCAAGCCCCACTGCCCTAGGTGTGAGGAGCCAAAGCCCAAGCCCAGGGGCTGCAACCCCAGGCTGGGGGCCTGTAACCTGAGCCCCATCAGCCAAAGCTGAAGCCCTCAGGCTTCAACCCCGGGCAGTTGGGCTCAGGCTTCAGCTCTGGTGACCCCATTAAAATGGTTCTCCCCATTTGAGAACTGCTGGGCTAAGGTTAATTAAGTACAAAGATAGCAATCACAGGAAACAGGTGAAGACAATAACATAATTTCACTAGCTTTCGTGCATCTAAAGCAAATGTAATTACCAGGTACACATAATGTGATAACATCCATTTTTGTTATTTTCTAACAAGTTGTGACCTGAGCTGGCTAGCTGTCAGCGCCACAGTCCCAAAATAAACAAGAGGGTTAATCAGAAGCCATAGCGGGAGGAAGCTGTGTGGTCTTTGGACACGATTGCTTTGACTGTGAGCATTTTGGAGGGTAAAGGATCAATCAGATGATAAGCATGTCTTTATGTCAATAATTGCTTACAAATGCCAGTTTTCCAGTAAGTGCCCTTTTGATGTGCTTCATGAGCTATCTTATTTATTTTGCCTCTTTTACAGAGTTCTCCTTTTAATAATGTTGACTTGCTGGGATAATTTAGTTGGGAATTGGTCCTGCTTTGAGCAGGGGGTTGGACTAGATGACCTCCTGAGGTCCCTTCCAACCCTGATATTCTATGATTCTATGATTCTATGAAAGCTGAGATCTTGCCACATGTGAATATAGCATCACTTCAAACTGATCCTAGAGTGTAGGACATGATGATCAGTAAACTTAGTGGATCCCATTTGCAAAGGCAAAGGAAATCTAGTGCAAGTACCTCTACGGAGGCTAAGTCTATTCCCTTCTCCCCACATAGGTGCTCATTCCCCTCTTTACAGGCCAGACACTGCCTCCAGAGAAGCTGCAGGAGGTTATGGATGAGCTGGCTATTTCTCTGAAGCAGTTTGAGGAGAAATTCCTTCAGGACAAGCCGTTCATCGTGGGCAGTGAGATCTCCCTGGCAGACCTAATGGCTATTGTGGAGCTCATGCAGGTGAGTAGTGGATTGTAATCATGAAGACTCAGCACAAGGAAAAGCTGGTATTGTCTAACTACCTGGGAATGAGCAGCATGTGGTACTATTTCCCTAGAGCAGGGTTGCAGATCTAATTCAGCAGAGGGAGAGATTCCCATATTAGAATATTCTCCTCCAGACCTACCTATACTTCCCCACACTGGACCCACAAGATACCAACTTGAAACTCCTCCAGTAGCAAAGCTGTGGGGAGCTTTTTTTTTTAAATCAAATTAAGTGGATCATACTTAGATTGGTTGCTCGGTCCTAGGCCATCAGAGCCGGGATCCTGCAGAGCAAGAGCATTTCCCGCTCCTAATTCCATGTCCCAGTGGCTAACAAATAGCAGTGCTGCATCTCTGCAGTGAAGCATTTCGGAGGGTGGGACAGGCAGAAAGTAGAGGGGAAGCGCCAACTAAAACCTCAGCTTAAGTTACAACAGTGGTGGTGGTCTCATAAGTTGCTATCTGGTTTAGCATTCCTCACTACTGTACAAATAGCAATTAGGCAATATCAGCAGCCACCAATGGAATCTCTAGCCCCATCTCTTTAATACTGTAGCTGAGCATTACTCACAATAAGTGCTAGCCACATCGTGTGTCATCATCGAGTAAAATTGGCCACTTTTGTCAGGAGTGGATTTGGGACTATTAAAACACACGAAGAAATACAGTCCAGTTGAGTTTTTTTCCAGATGCATAGGTAGACTAGGAGATCTCCCAACCTTTCTGATGCTCTTCCATGAGTTCTCACACACACACACACACACACACACACACACACACACACACGCTTACGGTGGCTTCCCTTGTGGAAGCTTCAGCATGTCTCACTGCAGTTGTGTCTCTCTATGCAGCCCATTGGAGTAGGTTGTGACATCTTTGAAGACAGACCCAAGCTGTCAGAATGGCGCAACCGGGTGGAGGAAGCTGTGGGGAAGGAGCTCTTCCAGGAAGCACACGAGCTTATTCTGAATATCAAGGAACTCAGCAACATCCAAATTGACCCACAGCTGAAAGAGCATCTGGCGCCTGTGCTAAGGAAAATGATGAAATGAGTTAACGTTCTGTTACCATTTGATCAGCATCTTTCCACCATCTTGCTCTCCCAACCCCCTCTCCAGCACCATGAGTAAGTGCCCTTCATAAGGAGGAAAGAATACTGCAGTACTTTCCATGTGGAAAATGCAGCCCTCCCTTAGTCCATTGTAGTCCATTGTCCTCAGGGACAGAAGCTGGGGAAATCTTAGAATCTGAAGCTGTAAATTCACAGGAAGCATCTGAGAACAAATAAACGGGCAGCAAATCTTCTGGGGGCACGGGCTTTGTGACTTTTTTGTTGTCATATTTACTTTTAGGTGATCTGTAGCAATAACACATAAACCTTCTGGAACTGCAGCAAAATTAAGGAGGCAGTGATGAGAAAACTATACAAAGACTTTGGATTCTGCTGAAAACACCCAATTGTGAAAGAATTCTAAATGGGTGGAATCTGTATTGGCACGAAAGAGAGTCGGAAGCCAATGGAGGGCTGGGACACAAAGCAATGCATGACGGGACATTTAGCCCGGGTCCAAGATGCGCCGTGATCCGCTCTGCCTTTCCACAACACCTAGCGACAGAAGGTGTCGCCCTGCACTGTAGGATACATACCCACAATGCATTGTTCACACTGTCAATGATGGGGTCCCCAATGTGGACAGTCTGTCGCCAGAGGGGGCTAGTGTGAACAAGCTTTTCTGATTTTTATAAAGTCGACTTTTGGGTGTTGATATAAGTGTAGTCGACAAAACTTGGTAGTGTAAACAAAGCCTAAGCCACTGCCAGCCCTGGCGACCCCATTCAAAGGGGGCCGTGACCACTTTGGGGTCCCGACCCACAGTTTGAGCTCTAGCAGGTTAATAGAAAAACAGAAGGAGGGCACCACTTAGAGAAGAATGATTGGAGCCATAACAGCCAAAATATCCACAAGTAAAGAGCTCTTTAGGAGGCTGGAGTGCATTGTATTTCAGCCTGCAGGGGGAGGGGGAAGCAGGAATGCTGCTGTGTGTCCCAGCAGAGCACTGTGTTCAGGTCCGAAGAGGCTTCCCCCCTAGGGTGACCAGATGTCCCAATTTTATAGGGACAGTCCCGATATTTGGGGCTTTTTCTTATATAGATGTCTATTACCCCCCACCCCCGTCCCTATTTTTCACACTTGCTGTCTGGTCACCCTACTCCCCCCCCATTCCCCTATGCGGCAGGAGGAACTAGAAACACTGACACAAATACAAGTTTTTCTGTTCCTTCCAAGACCAAGCAGAATCCAAGGGAAACATCCGGCTGGTCCTGTCAGCATTGGTTTGCTCATGAGTGTCCCTGCCCCTCCGTCTCTCCCCTCCCACCCCCCAGGACCAGCTCCACCCTTTTCTTCCCCAGGCAACCCACCTATCTCCCTCACCCCTTCTTACCCCAAACACTGGGCAGTTTTAAACGCCCTCCATTGCACGTGGGTTATTCTGATTGTGTCCATGTGAGGGGGCGAGGGGTAGTGACGACAGACTTGAGCCCCTCGTCTTCCCTTTGGTCTCATCGGATTGGTCTCCCCCCAACCCCCCTTCAGTTAACTCCTTCGGACAATCCGCAGTGCGGAGCGATGTTTCTTGTTGGTTTGCCACATGGCCAGCAGCTGTAACCGGAATCCCCGCCACTGCTGCCCCGGCCCTCTTCCCACCCCCGGCCAGGCAGGATGGGGCTGGAGCTGTACCTGGATTTGCTCTCCCAGTCCTGCTGATGCATCTACATGTTCGCCAAGAAGAACAACATCCCCTTTGACTTCAAGCCTGTGGAGCTGCTCAAAGGTGGGGACAGAGGGGAGAAGCCGAGCACCGTTTGCCTCTCACTCCCTTCCCTCTTCCCTCCTGGAGAATGAACCCTATCACCTCCCCCCACACACACACCCTCCTCCCTCTCTACTTCCCTCAGCCATGTGACACCTGCCCCTTCCATAGACACAGCCGCACACCCACCTCTGTGCTTTTCTGGGGTCCCCATCCCCTTCTGTGCTGTACCCTCCCTATTTACAATGGTGCCACAATCCCCCTTTGTGGGAGACTAGCACATGTAGGCAAATCTGTCTGGCACTAGATCTCTTGGTTTATCTTGGCTTATGTGCGGCTACCTCACCTCTTGGGTCTGGTGGTGCAGATGTCTGTCAAACAGGGAGAAGCAACATTACACACTCTGCTGCCTTGCTGCTCGGGCCCATCCCGTTAAGTGAGCTGGCGCATTCTCTCGGTGCTTCTCTGTGGGCAAGTTCAAAGTGTCCCTTTATATCCAGTGTGCTCCTGCTGTACAGTAGATTCATAGATTCATAGATTCTAGGACTGGAAGGGACCTCGAGAGGTCATCGAGTCCAGTCCCCTGCCTGCATGGCAGGACCAAATACTGTCTAGACCATCCCTGATAGACATTTATCTAACCTACTCTTAAATATCTCCAGAGATGGAGATTCCACAACCTCCCTAGGCAATTTATTCCAGTGTTTAACCACCCTGACAGTTAGGAACTTTTTCCTAATGTCCAACCTAGACCTCCCTTGCTGCCGTTTAAGCCCATTGCTTCTTGTTCTATCCTTACAGGCTAAGGTGAACAAGTTTTCTCCCTCCTCCTTATGACACCCTTTTAGATACCTGAAAACTGCTATCATGTCCCCTCTCAGTCTTCTCTTTTCCAAACTAAACAAACCCAATTCTTTCAGCCTTCCTTCATAGGTCATGTTCTCAAGACCTTTAATCATTCTTGTTGCTCTTCTCTGGACCCTTTCCAATTTCTCCACATCTTTCTTGAAATGCGGTGCCCAGAACTGGACACAATACTCCAGCTGAGGCCTAACCAGAGCAGAGTAGAGCGGAAGAATGACTTCTCGTGTCTTGCTCACAACACACCTGTTAATACATCCCAGAATCATGTTTGCTTTTTTTGCAACAGCATCACACTGTTGACTCATATTTAGCTTGTGGTCCACTATAACCCCTAGATCCCTTTCTGCCGTACTCCTTCCTAGACAGTCTCTTCCCATTCTGTATGTGTGAAACTGATTTTTTCTTCCTAAGTGGAGCACTTTGCATTTGTCTTTGTTAAACTTCATCCTGTTTAACTCAGACCATTTCTCCAATTTGTAGTAGGGACACTTCCCTGATCCCCTCCAAGAAAGCAAGAAGAGCCTTTTACAAATGTAATTAAAGTGCTGGCCTACTCTGAAAAGTCCCTCGTAATGCCATTACATGCATCCATATTTACTATGACTCAGTGACTCCAGATCATATCTTCTGTTGAAATGAACAAGATTTGTTTTATCAGCAAACTCACCCTGGCATCTGAGAGTTAAGATGGGTTATTTCCTCTCCTCTTTATTCTCAGCAATTAAGATCTTTAGGTCAAATGATTTCCTTAGTGATATACTAGCCTTCATTGGGATTGCACTGGTATAATTGGGGGCATAAATTGGTGAACATTATGTTTATTGATGATTAATTGATGTTTATTAATGATTTAGTTGGGGTTGGTCCTGCTTTGAGCAGAGGGTTGGACTATATGACCTCCTGGGGTCTCTTCCAACCCTAATCATCTATGATTCTATGTTTCTATGAATGTGCTAGGCTGGCAGGTAGAAAACACTACATTTTTCTTGTAAATTTAGCAAATTTGATCAGTAGTTACTGAGATACAGTAAAGATTGGGACCTTCAAGCATAATTCATTTCATTCATTCATAGAGTCATTTTTCAGAATAACATCACTCTTCAAACAAACTGTCCTAGTCCTAACATTTTGTTATGAACTAATGAAATTCTATTGCTGGTCACTCTTTGAGACAAAATGAAACTCTGGATTATGCTGTCCATCAATGCCAGTCTGCCAGGGTCATCTTTATTGATTTGGGAAAGCAAAACTCCAAGCTCAGTAGCTGACCTAACTTTTTAAATATTTACTATGGCAATAAGCCACCAGGCTGCCTTTTCACTTTTTGTAGAGAGTATTGTTGTGCAAAACCCAATCTATTCCAGTCTTGGACCGCAAACATGTGATTGTATGTGCAACAATGGCCCCCTGCGTAGTCTGCTGAGTAATCAACCCTGTGTGAATTTACATGCACTTGCGGCTGTTGACAGCTTTTTTCTTTTTGAGATGCTTTTAAAAACAGAGGTGAAGGGTCTAATAAAGGAGAGCAAAGATTTATATCCCTTGCTTTCTAGGCTGGCCTGACCTGTCATGGTGGTTCTTTATCCACCCTGATGCCACCTCTGGAAAAGCAAATTGAAAGTAGAAATTTCTCCCTTACTTCATCCTAGGACAACTCATTGTTATTAATTCATTCTATAAAGTTAGACATGGGTTTTAACCTGTGTGATGTGAAAAACCCTTGCAGAAGGCAGTTTAACACTGTGTGCACATCTGCTCCATTGAGGACTAGTCTGTCCCCTCATTTCCCTTTTCCTTACTTTTGACAAATATGTCATAAAAACATTCAGCTGCCTTTATTGAAATCTCCTCCTTCTTTCCCTCCCCCAAGATTGGAGGAAATGCTCTTCCCATTTCAGAATGGCCATTTGCAGGTAACTTTTTTCAGTGTGTTTCACCTACCGCTAGCATTAACAGGAGTCAAATGACCGAATCCCTGTTGCAATGCACTGAAAGGCTTGGCATAACTGTCAGACTGCAAAGACCCTGGCTGGACATTTTGGCTTTTTAGTTTATGTTCCTTCTTTAATTTGAAAAATACACCTCTTGAAAAAGCCCATTGACTTATTTATAACAAGGTGCCTCTAAGTGTCTGGCAGTGGCAATAGCAAAATATTGCCACTGGTTTGACTAATCCCCATTAACGGGTTCCAAATGGGCTATGCTGACAGCTCAGCTTCAGCTTCTATTGGTTTCTCCACCACTAGTCTCTGATTGTTTTTCTTATTAATTATAACTCTTTTAGGGCTCAACATTCAAGAATTTAGCCACACAAACTCCCTGAAGAAAGTGCCTATACTGAAGGATGGAAGCTTGACCTTAGGAGAGAGGTTAGAATGCAGAGGTAGAAACCTCACATCCTTGTCGCAGTATTTACCACCATAACACTTCTGAGCTGCATAGTTGTCTGCTGCCGTCCGCCTCTATGAGGATCATGGGATGGTGTTTGGTCTTTCAGTGTGCTAGGACATGCCGGTAGTAAGGCGTCCCGGCTGGTTTCAGATTGCCAGATGCACTGAGAAGAGCAGTCTGGCTGAATGTTCTCCTGGGGCCCCAGATTGGAATCTCACCAAGGCGTGAGAATGTTAGTGCCAATCTATGTCTCAGTGAAACACACCATGGATTGTAATGAGAAAAAAGTTGTACGTGCGGGGGACAGTGTGGCACTAGGCCTTCCTTTTTTCACTCAGACTGTGACCCATCTGAAGGCATCTTAGCACCTTTCTAATATTCTAATATTCACACAAACGTAGGGGGCTCAAGACCATAGGCTCCGACTCCACGGGTGCTCTGGGGCTGGAGCACCCCTGGAAAAAAAATAGTGGGTGCTCAGAACCCACCAGCAGCCCCACCAATCAGCTCCTCCCCCTCCCTCCCAGTGCCTCCCGCTGTGGATCAGCTGTTCAGCAGTGTGCAGGAGGTGTGGAGGGGGAGGGGCAAGGGTGGAGTGTGCTTGGGGGTGGTATGGGGCGGAGTGGGGGTGGGAAGAGGCAGAGCAGGGGTGGGGGCTTGGCAGAAGGGGTGGATGAGGGTGGGGCCTGGGGTGGAACGGGGGTCGAGCACCCCCCAGCAACTTAGAAAGATGGCGCCTCTGCTCAAGACCCCAAGTGAACAGAGAACGAAATGGGAAAGCAGTGTTTCAAGAAGCCAAGGAGAAGGGTTCCCTGAAAGCCCCCATTAGAATCAGTCTGGTTCTGAGAGAGCTTTGATTTACACGTCTTATCTCCTTTGCCAGGATGCAATCTGCAAGTTCTACGTTTGTTTATATTTGTGGGGCGGGGAACAAGTGGTGTATTTTTGAGCGAATGCATTCTCAGAGCCATGTCTTTGTACGGAACGTGTGCAATGTACTTTTCATAGCAACAAAACCTGACAAAATAAAGGCCTGGTCCAATGTCTGTTGAAGTCAATGTAAGGTTTCCCATTGACTTCAGTGGGATATTGGATCAGGCCCTAAAACAGCTGGGAGGGAAAAGGAAATGCAGAAAACACTATATTATACTTCATGATGATAGTTTTATAAAATATCATTGGTCTGTGGTTCTTAACGTGTAAAGGGTGCTGTGGGTTATCAGCAGAACAAGCAGTGCTGATCTTCCGGCTCCTGCGCTGTTCTCTGACCCCTAACATTACCACGCTTTCTAAATGGAAGCGATGTAAGGAGAAGAGGAGGAGGATGCAATTGTTCTCTCCTTAGCTCACAGGCCTCCTGTTTCCCCTTTTATCTGGACAGCACTGTGATTCTTCTGTCCCTGAGCCAGAGAAGTACAACACACCTCTCACTGGTACCCGTCCGACCTACAGAAACGGGCCCGGGTAGATGAATACAGGCCCTGGCAACACACTACTGTCCGGGCGAATGCTTCCAAAATGTTGTGGGTCAAGGTAAGTGGGTTAAATATCAAAAGTGCTGAATATTAGCACTTGCCAGTGTTATAAAAGGGCTGTGTTTAAATGGCCTTTGTATAAAGGGTTTGCCCTTTCTTTCCAATCTAGTGCTCATTTTGCCATCCGTAGGTGTACGGAACAAGGACAAAGGGAGGAGGTATATTTCCACTAGGCAAATCTACAAGACTGCTTGCTTTACCCATCATTTATTTTCTCAGTGCCAGACTACTGTATGTCTGGCATGCTAGTTTAGCCTTTGGAGCAAGTCATGGGGCAAGTTTCCCTACATAATCCAGGCTGCCAAGTACCACTCCCTGATCTGGTCAATTGTAGTTAGTTTGAGTATTATCAGCACTCCTGAGTTCCAGACAGAGTCATGAGGGGGCATTTAACGTCCTTCTTTATTTTTTTTTTAAGTGCTCCCACATTTTTAAGTGCCTGTGTGAGGTTAAATAGCTGCATTTTGGGGGTGGTTGTCCAATAAGCGTATGTCTTGTGACCATAACCAGCCAATTGGTGAACATACAGAAATCCACTTTGTATTAATATGTATGTATACAATATACATATACATACAAATCACTTACATGGTGCTATGATCATACAAATTATAATGATGCCATGTGGTAAACTACATGCACCTGGCTCTTTTCTCCCTCTAGTGGTCTGATGGAGAACAGCAAGATCATGCAGCAAGGCCAAGAGTCTTTGGGAGATTTGGTATGTCTCCTCTTACAGGGTAACAGATATATTTAAATTGATGAAACCAAACTTGTAGGGATCCTAGCACTCCACTTAAATTAAAAGGTTACTTCGCCTACTAAGTAGGAGCAAAAGACAGTGTGAGAAGTGGACTATGAAACCTGATGCATATGCTACCAGCATTTGATGTAAGGATATCTGAGATCCACAGATTGTTCTCAGAACTGCAACAGGACAATGTCCAGTTGCTTCGAGGATCCCATTAAGTCTCATTCTGATTGCTGATACTTAGAGGTACAGAGAAATAGAGGATTCATACAGCTCGGTACCGGATTAGCTCTCCTGTAAATACATGGAGCAATCTATGCAGTTCCCCATTTGGCGATGACTAAATTCCATTGCATGTGTATGGAAGCTAATCCTATTCCCTTCTCCCCATGCAGGTGGTGATTCCTCTCTTCACAGGAAAGCCAATACCTTGAGAGAAGCTACAGGAGGCTTTGGCTGAGCTGAATAGTTCCCTAAAAAAGTTCACAGAGAAGTTCCTGCAGGACAAGCCCTTCATTGTGGGCAGCGAGATTTCTCTGGCAGACCTGGTGGCTATCAGAGAGTTCATGCAGGTGAGTGTAGGAGTGTTAGTGAATTTTCAGCATCATGAAAAACTGATGTTGTCTATACTGCCTGAAGACCAGCATGTGGTGCTGGTACAGTTTCCTTGGAGATGGGAAGGAGGGTTTGATGCAGCACCACACGACTGAGAAGGGAAGCAGGATTCAGCGACATCACAAAGATGGCAGATGCTACAAAACAGTCTGATCCAGTGTTGCTCTGCCCCCCCCCCCATCCTATGTTTTCCTTCACGTCATTCCCTCCTCATTACAGTTTTCTGTCCTTCTTGTGAAGAATTCAAATCCTATGAAGAGTAAATGAGGAGCAATGGGGAACTGAGGTTTAGATTAAAATAAAGAGCCCACCCCAAGGGGGGGCAGGCTTCCTCCCCTAGTCATTTCCCTGCTCTCAGTCTGCAAAATACCAATCAGGGACTTCACAAAATACAGCATTTAAAAGGAAGTGGCTCCCTTATGGATCCGTCACTTGCCTGGAGTACTGTGTTACAGCACCTTCCACCTCTCCCTACACCCTCTCCTCCAGATGCTTTATGGGGCAGCACTGCCTCCCTCCAAAGAGCGGGTCACCCTGCAGATAAACTTTTGAGAGGGCAAGAAAAACTGCTGATGCTGCAATTTTGATCTTAAATGATGATTTCGTGTTCTCTCATTGACCATGCCTTAGTGCATGTGAGAACTGTTACAGCTATTAAGCCAAACTCTCTGCTGGTGTAACTTCATTAGCTTCAACGGTGTTATGCTGCTGGAGAAATCAACTCATTATCTCCTGACTTAACCTCTAGTAGCTGAGGTTTTGCAATACGCACCACGTGAATTGCAATGAGGATGTACCACCCTTCAAGTCAGGCTCAGGCATTTAGGTGCTGGAGTAGATTGAGGATGACACTGACACTAGTCAGCCAATTGTCTTCCCACTTTTGGCAGTTGCTTGTTAATCCAGGGCAGGATTTTGCTGTGCACAGTTAATTGAAATGAATTCCTCTCCTTTTCACTAACGTTTGGCTGCGGTGTTTTTCTCTCTTTGCAGCCCGTAGGTGCTGGTTGCGACATCTTTGAGGGCTGGCCCAAACTGGTGACATGGCACAGCCAGGTGGAGGAAGCTGTGGGGAAGGAGCTCTTCCAAGAAGTGCATGAATGGATCCTGAATGCCCAGGATTTGAGGAAAGTCCAGATTGACCCACAGATGAAGGAGGAAATGAAGCCCAAGATGCTGAAGTAGGAGGAAATGTGAAGTATTCTTTCACTGCTAGACTTTTCTGAATGTTTTTCTAAATCCAACCCCCGAAATTCCCCTGTTATGTGCAATTACCCTGTGCCAAGAAGAAAGACCTTGCCACACGTTTCACTTGAGTAATGGAACTTTTCCACATGTTCTGTCTTTATCCTCTAACAGTGAACCACAGCAGGGCACTTTAAAATTAGACCTTTTTTCCCTTAACCATTGCCTTTTTGTCGCTTGAAAGAGACAGTGTGTTGTCCCCAAAAATTCACTCATTACTATCTCTCACAGGGCTTCTTCATCGCAGTCCTCTTAAATATCCTCATACTGACTGTCAGCTTCTCTGCTCCTTTCCAATTCTGAAAAACTCAAAAAGAATGCAGACTTCTAGCAGAGAGTCTTCAACCCCCTTCCACACACATGCTCCGGATTTCTCTCTGTGGAAGCTTACTAACCTCTGGGACATTTTAGCTTCTTGAGGCAGCACACATTGTTCTCATTTTCCTCTCCTCATCCTGCAATTGCCAGTGCCACTCTTCACAGCTGGCAGTTTGCTGCACAGAGGAGTGACTCATTCCTTGGTGAATTTTCTGTTCTAACCTCCTGTGCCCCATCTATCCAGGATTTTGTGCTCTTAAAATGTTGCTAGAAATAATGATGCCACTGGACACCCAAAGCAGTGTACTTTCTGTGCAGTTGCATGCCCAGAATACCAGCCATCAGGTGACTTCTATCACATGAAGTGCCAAATCTTTTGTGCAAGTCTTGGAAATGCACTGCCTGATGTGCTGTTACTGTTATAAAATAGAAATTAAAAATAGAAACAAGCATTTACTGTAGCTTATTCACATGGATATAACAGTCTTTCAGCCAGACAGGTAACTCTTGCATATACGTCACTGTAATGTCACTGCTTGTTCTTCCTAGAAAACTCAGAGCAGGAGTTGTGTACATTTATGTACTGACATTTTCTGAATCTGCTTAGACTACATCAGACATTTACCTCTCAGATTCATCAGCTGCCAGTGTGCCTCTTCAGAAGATTGCAAAGCATATGTTCAAAATAAAAATGCAGCAGTCGTTTGTCTTTGGGTGTTTTGTTATCTTTGCTTTTAGAGGATCTGGGTTTGAAGTGCAGTCAACTTAAAGCAGAGCTTCGTTCCCTTCTGCTACATACACACTTTCCCTCCTTAAGAAGTTCCAGTTAGGGTTAGTGGGTTTGGTTTGGTTTTTAAATGCCCTAATCTTCTGGAAGTGTCCATTTTCATTGAGATTTTTCCACTCAAAAGCTGTACATCATTAACTCCCCGTCACAAAATTCAAACCATGGGCCAGTCTCAGATTTTGCAGCTGAACTTTTTTATAATGATAATGTTACCCATTATCACAGTTGCCACTTCAGCATAAAGAGTCAGGTATTATAAATATATATTACAAATAGCCACATCAGTTGGACAGTAACGTGGGAGACATAACCTCTCAAACAGGCTTCTTGGATTTTAGCAACCACGCATGGAGATAAAATAGGCAGCTGTTAGTGAAAAGGAGAATATTTTCTTCACCCCATTTCTCCATGTGGAGTATCTAAATAAGAAGAGATATCGAAGTGAGAAGAAATAATGAACACATGGAAGGCAGAGAGTCCCAGCCAGCTGTAGGCACATAAACCCCTCTATCCATCTCCCAACAAAGGGCAGAAATAATTTCCAGTCTTTAGGGAAGGTAAAGCAATATGAAAAAGGCTGCAAAAACAAGAGAAATTAAGTATCACAGTTAAGTTGCATTCATGCGGTCACTTGCATATTATTACAAGCACTCTGTCACGTGGTAGGGTGTGATAAATCAATCGTGCCGTGGTGTCAGGCTGCCTGTCAAGACTTACTGTTACATTTCAGTGTTCAGGTTATTAGTGTGTGTATGTGTTTTATGCCTTTCCATCCCCTCACCACTATTGTCCTTCTCAGGGCACTTAGGGTGCGAGAAATAAACATTTGTTTCCAGCAGACAAATGAAAGCCAGGGTAAACACCACTGGCACATTTCCATTTGTGGCTTTGTTAAGGACACTCTTGATCAGGGAGTTGCATGAAGTAGGCGAACTGCCTTCCTGATAAGCAATCCATATACCTGCCCGCCAGTGCCACAGAAAATGAATAGAGGGTTTCGTTTTGGCTTACTCCTTTCCCTTGGGGGGACATGGATCAGTGTTCACGTTGTGCTCCCGGTCAGTACCCGGCCCAGGCTGGGGAAACTAATGATCCAACCAGTGCACCAAATTCAGTGATGAATCCTGGTCACATGCCACTAGAGGCACACTGCACATATGAAGTCTTAAGACTCCATTCCCTTAGCAGAATCAGATTTCTCTGCCATGTGGAAATAAACCTAACAAGAACCAGGGCATCAAATCCATAGTGTTATATTTTATTGTACAATCTGGTAAACAGGACACTCAGCTTTGGAGGATCCAGGTGACCGAGGCCCCGGAACTGCTTTTCCTGTCCTGTCTGGGCAGGACCAGCCCTGTGAACTAGGCAGCATCGCCGTGGCAGCGGGGACACCCGTGGCTGTGGCAACGTGTTCATAAAAGGCCAGGCAAAGCAAACCTCCCACCCACCGGGAGAGGAACGGGCCGTGCTCAGGGAGGCTACCCAGGGCACAAGGGGTCAAGGCGGAGAGACAGACAGACGAGGGTGTCTCCAGGCGCAGCCAATCGCAAGCCCCGGCGCTCGCTCCCACTCCCTGCTCCGCAGCGGCCGCGCCGCGTGTGACCCTGCAGACTGCGGTAGCTGGTTTGTGGCGCTTGTCTCGGCCATGCCGTTCCTGGAGCTAGACACCAGCCTCCCGGCCGCTCAGCTGCCCCAGGGCTTAGCCGGCAAGCTGTGCGCGGCCGCCGCTGCGATCCTGAGCAAGCCCGAGGAGGTGAGTCTCCTGCCTCGGCGTGCGCAGCGCAGCGCAGCGCAGCGGCCTCGGGTCTGGCCGCGCAGGCTGGATGCGCCCTTGCAGGCGACTTCCCTGCAGGAGCAGCTGGGCCTGCGGCCGATGCACAGAGCTGCGAGTCTGTTTAGTGGCAGTTGCGCTGCCCACTAGACCCCCAGTTCTCTGCTGGCCCCGCACCCCCTGGGGGGCACGGGCTAGATGGGAGGGGGTCCTGGTATGGGAAAGACTGAGCATCACTGGTCTAGGGCCCCCTGCGGGGCCGTGAGCAGGTTTCAGGGGGGGCCACCAAATAGGGCCAGCATTAGACTCGCTGGGGCCTAGGCCAGAAAGCCAAAGTCCCACTGCGTGGGTCTGAAGGCTGGGGCCCTGGACCCCACCCCCCCCCGGGGCTGAAGCAATGTAGCTTTGCGGGGGGCTCTGCAGCACAGGGTTCCAGACACCTGCCCTGTTTGCTACCCCCTAATGCTGGCCCTGGCTTTTCTGTACAGAAAACGTGTTATTGTGGCACAGGTGGGCTGTGGAGTTTTTGTAGTATAGAGGGGCTCAGAAAAAGGTTGAGAACCCCTGGTCTAGGGCACCCTAATAGGAGGGAAATGGAAAGACAGGATTCCCCTGGGGTGCATGGGGTGGGTGGCCCAGGGCATCAGCTCCTCCTCATGACACACACTGCTCATATCTGTGAGGCTTGTGTTCT
Organism: Terrapene triunguis; assembly: GCF_002925995.2. Taxonomy (NCBI): domain Eukaryota; kingdom Metazoa; phylum Chordata; order Testudines; family Emydidae; genus Terrapene; species Terrapene triunguis. The sequence continues at coordinate 369,462 of NW_020665141.1, forward strand.
GTTTCCTTCCCTCCCTCCCATGGCTGTTTCCCTGGGTGTGCCCTTGTGCCCGGCATGGCAGAGGATAAACGTCACTGTGAAGAGCGACTTGCCCATGGTGGTTGGCGGCTCCGCAGCGCCCTGCGCTCAGCTTCTTGTCTCATCCATCGCAGTGGTGGGAACCGCGGAGCAGAACAGAGGGCACAGTGCCAAGTTCTTTGAGTTCCTTACCAAGGAGCTGGGGCTCGGTGCAGACAGGTGAGTGGCATGCAGAGAGCAGGGGGAGATGTATGCAGCAGGTAGAGGGGAGTTTCATGCAGCGTCCCAGTGAGACCCAGATCAGTGCTGGTTGGAGCGTCACTAATCAAGGTCTGTGTTTAAGTACAAGTAGGGGAAGCTTATAAGAGGCCTTGGCAGGGAGGGTCTCTCTCCTCCAGTTCTCCTGATTTTCCCCCTGCCCCGTCAGTAATTTCCTGCACTCGTTAGACTGGGCATCTTCCTTCTTGCTCCTCTCCTGGCTTTCTCCGGCTGAGCCTAATTGTGAGAATGAGGGGTAGAGTCCCGGGTTTAGTCAAAGCAGAGTTACCTCCAAATGCACTGGTGTAATGATGGGATCAGCTGAGGGGCTCCATGCCTGCAGACGCTCCAGGTAAACAAAACAACAATGTATTAGATATTCAATTAAATGATTCCATAGACTTTAAAATCATCAAATTTTGGTGTAGACCCGTTTATAAGCTGACCCCCGCTCTTTGATGTCACTTTTTTACCAAAAATATTGGGCTTATGAACGAGTATATACGGTAAGTACCTTGGATAAATAGATGGTTAACAGTTTAACTTTTTGTGGGTGTGGACAGGACTTTAGAACCCACTCACACACTGACCCTGTAAAAAATCCTGCTCCTATTACAGTCAGAGATGTTAAGTCCAGACCACTGAGAGCTATGTTTAGTGGTGTGTTTCTGGGTTGTTGAGAGAACTTACTGGAGATAATGTTCCATTATAAAATAATAACCTTTCCTTTCCTCCTGTGTTCTCTCCTCTTCCACATGCAAAGGATTCTGATCCGTTTTTATCCACTGGAACCTTGGCAGATTGGCAAGAAAGGAACTGTCATGACTTTCTTATGATCTCTTCAAGAAACCCATTAAAAAGAAACCCTTGTGGAGGGCACAACCCCAGGATGGCCAGCTCTACCTGTTTGTTTCTACGCAAGATCTGATATGTATCCTTCTACACCTCCACTCATGTAGTTCCTTTCTGTTTCTGCTTCCTGTGTGCACACAGCTCCAAAGCGGGGCTTACCAGCCAAACTCTTTGACAGTAACAGTTGGAAGTCTTTGTCTCACACCTGTCTTGTGGGCCAGAGACAATGCAGTTACCTATGATCTCAAACAAAACTTGAATCGTGAGGTTTGTGTAGCTGGGAGTTTGTTTTGTCATCAGCAGCGTCATGATGGCCTTCCTTATTTGGATCCAGTTAATCCAAGTTTTGTAGTCTTTTCCTTTAGCAGTGAACAGTTCTTTATTTCTGTTGCGTGGTTGGCATCATTGATAACTGACTGGGGAGGTTCTCCAGTTTTGTTCAGCCTGAGGGCTGCTTTGCAAGAGAAAGACAGATCCTGTCATGTGCTAACCTTTTCTCTTCCTTGTGAAATTCTGTCTGTTCTAGGAGTCCATGGGCCATAGCTTGAGAGTTTATGGGCTTAACTTTACCACCAGATAGAATGCTGATTGGGACCATGTCCCTGTAGACTCTTCTACACCAGAAGTCACTAAATGTTGCTCATTAGTCTGGCAATAGGCACTAAACTAATTCACAGAAAGAACAGGAGTACTTGTGGCACCTTAGAGACTAACAAATTTATTAGAGCATAAGCTTTCGTGGGCTACAACCCACTTCTTATGCATCCGAAGAAGTGGGTTGTAGCCCACGAAAGCTTATGCTCTAATAAATTTGTTAGTCTCGAAGGTGCCACAAGTACTCCTGTTCTTTTTGCGGATACAGACTAACAGGGCTGCTACTCTGAAATAATTCACAGAAGTTAGCCTAACTCGCTGCCACTGGAGGGCAGAGATTCAAGGGGATCTGAGATCTACTGTGCTAATAAGCGATGGTCACATAAATACCACCCTATACCGGAAACCTACTGACCGCTACACTTACCTACATGACTCCAGCTTCCATCCAGGACACACCACACAATCCATTGTCTACAGCCAAGCTCTAAGATAATCCATCAACTTCTGTGAACATTTCTTCCATTCTAAACCTCCCCCCCACCCCATTTCTGGGAAGAGAGAATATTGGTCTGAGGGAAGAATCTTTTAACTTGTATGGGATGGCTGGGCTAGGGCTCCTCTCTAATCTGCTCTGAGCTCTACTTCGCTAGGATCATTGGCTTGCACAGGTGGATGTTCTCATGTTCATTCAGTAGACTCCTGTAGTTCAATATCAATGTGCATATTGTGCATTGGGGTATGTGTGGAAGGAGGGCTTCTTATTGCAGAATCATTTCATACCCTAGGACGTGGAGCCCAGGAAATTGTTTTGCTGGTTCAGGTAATTAGTTTCAATTCCTGTAACTTGTCTCCTTGTCCACAGTACTTTCCCACAACCCTCTCACTACAGTGAGCAAGATCAGAACACTTTTTATTTTACGAATGCTTTCAGTGTTCTGTGGGTGGTGGAGAGGAGCTGATGAATTTGCACATAACTGACTTCTTGGAGTGCCTGTTTTTTTTTTTTTTTTTTTCTTCCCCGTTATTAGACCCAGGGCTTTGCTACATCTGCTCTAATGTCCATTCTCTTAGTAGGGGAGTTTTCCCCTTGGGGCCTTTAGAGTTGGTCACTTTATAACTGGATTATACACAATATTTTATTTTAAAAAAGCCCTCAACCCCCTAGTTATCATCGTCTATGGGATTTCCTTACTTTTGCATTTCACTCAGCAGAGATAATGAAGATAGAGTTGTCAGTTTCATTTATAGTACTTTCTAAGGTCCAAATCCTGCAAACATTTAGGCATGTGAATAGTTACACTGAATTCATTGGGATTACTTATGTGAATAAGTGTTTTGAGGGTCAGGATTAAATCGTTCATTTTCTGGTTCTGATGTACTACTACAGTGTTTAATTGTCAGGTATTTACAGCATTGCAAGGTAATAATTACATTTAAAAATGAACGAATTTCCTCTTTCATTGCTCACAGAACACTTTTTATTCCAGTTAGCGATTGTAATTTTTTTTTTTTAACACACAATCAAAAATTTGGGTGTCAAGTTGGAAGTATCTTTCATTTATTCAAAAATAACTGAAACCAATGAGGTTATTCAAAAATAATTAAAACCAAATGATTTATTAATATCTGAAGCTAGTTACTACACATGCAACATAACTTTCTTCCATTGTTGCAAAATCACTGTCCTCTAAATAAAACCTGCACTAAGTGCAGATTTATGTGTTAGTGTCATGAGTTGGGCGTTTATCTGGTCAATAAAACTTTTATCAAAATACTTTTAGTGTGTGTCGATTCACTAGATTATCACAATACTTCCATTTTGTTTCCCTTTCTCCTTGTATCTCACTCACCCTCTCTAAGCACACTTGTAGATAACACAGCTGTCCACGCTCCCTGTTTGTTTATTTTTCTCATGAGGTCTTTTCAGTTAAATGCTTTTAAAACTAGGATAGTAAATTAAACAATTGTGTGTCACTGAGCATATGACCAGTGATCTTAGAAATCCGTTTGCCATGGAAAAAAAGCTGAATTTGCATTTTTACAAAGAATCTTTAGTTTTTACTTTTTGTGAAAAATAAAAACATATTAACTAAATTTTACTGAAAGTACTTATGTCACTCAATATGCGCAACCTCCTCCTCTTGTGGTTAATTTTTGAATGCGCTTTACTTTACGTAGCTAAACATACTCCAATAAACTGCTTGCAGCGTAGAGAGGTTAGTCAATGGTGTATGTGGGGTTCATTTTTTAATGCATCTCAAATTTCACTTCAGCCTCCAGATGTGAGTGATTAAAGTTATGAAAAGATGCCAAAAACTTAAACAATCACCCCAAAGACAGTGTGTCTCTGCATTTGGCAAGGACAAATTTCATGTTGATGGTAATGTGCTGTTCTGTACTGTATGCAGCAAGGCTTTAGATTACATTCGAAGGCAGACAATTGCAGAACACACAGCAAGTGCCAAACAAACTGAATGAAAACAAAAACAAAAACGAGACTGAAACAGCAGGTCCATCAACAACAGTAAAGAAACAATGCACTGTGACTGGATCATACCAGCGTTTTTGTGCATTTAAAAAAAAAAAACAAATTTCTGAAAATATACAATACAGACATAGAATTATTTGGTATGTGTATGAAATGCAAATTGCAATGCTATTTATTTTATTATAATGATTGATGGCACTGGTAGGCTTCAAACTTGCTTAAAAATTGTAAATATATCAATAAAATATTGTGTTCAACAGTTACCTATATATTGTGGCTAGGAAAACTAAAGATCAGCATTTCATTTTAATTATGGAAAATATGGATTTTTATGTTTTTTATCAGAGAATTTGGGGGGTTTTATCATAGAAAACTCGGATCCCTGCATATGACAAACTTAAAGCTTTAGCTGATCCTATTACTACCCTCGCTCCAGGCACGGGGACAGTACTGCCCATGTCCCTATGAGTGGCTCAAAAAAGTGGAGGTGAATCCTTTGTGACAATCTGAGAAAACCCAGTAACCTCAATGTTAGCATTACAGAAATGTAGCTTTAATTCTGGTTTGTAAAGTACTTCCCTTCTTGGAGCCGACAAGTTTTGATTTCCCTTAGGGCAAAAAACAGGATTGTTGTCCCAGCTCCCCTTGCTGGGCCTTGTTGGCTTCCTACCACTAGTTGTTTTTAGAGGCTGTTTCTCCTTCATTGCTTCTCCTGTTAGCTGCTTTGTGGCTCTCTCATTGCTATAAAAAGGCAGGCACAAGAAGAAGAGGCAGCCTCCACATAAGCTCTCAGCAGCAGCTTCACTCCATTGCCCTGGGGTGTATAGATAGACAAAGAAGTGGAAAGGGGATGGATACCACCTGGAGGGATTAAAAGTGGGAAGGAGGTTGCCATGTGAAGATAGCAGAAGAGAATGACTTCTGAGCTTGTTCCAACTGCTGGAGGGGATTGTAGGCCAGAGGGGTCCCTGCCCCCTAGAAGATAACAGATAAAGGGGGAGCAGGGCATATTTAGAGGAGTGGTAGGTTTGTGGAAGGAAAGTCTTGGGTGTTGGCGGGAGTCTCAATAGGTTCAGACAAGCACCTGAGCTACCATTACTTTGGTTTCTTCAGTCACAGACTTTCTATGCAATGTTGACTATCTGTTTCACACCCCCAGTATGTCTGTGACATTATATTAGTGACAAAACATACATACTAATGCAAAATCATAATGTAAACTGGGGCAGGGAACTTACCGAGAGCTTCGTTGCTCATGGACTTTGCATCTTTTGTAAGAGAGCAGTTAAAATATTAAACCAAAGTGAGTGAATGGCTGGGACAGATTGTTTTTCTCAGCCTGAGCCCTCTTATCATTTATTTGGCTCTGGCAAATGCAGGGGGTGGAGTGGGATCAAAGCAACGATTATGAGTTGGTACCATAAAATCACTGTAGGCTCTCCTACTCCACAAACTGCTAGTGCTGAATGTTCTCTGTGATCATGTTGGCTAGGGAAACAGCCATTTAGCTCCTTCACTCTGAGTGAAGTTTAATGTTTTGGGGCTTGAGGAGGAAACTGGCATAGGAAGGTTATGCAGGCCCCTTAAATCCACAAACTGAAATCAGTACACAACCCTGCATAGTACAGTATAGAGAAACCAAAGGAAGCAGTAAGCATTTGTTTACGCTGAAACAGCCCGGTTACTTAGATCTGTTACTCTAGGTCCAAGAAAAGCAAATGTACCAACTGCCTAGGTCTCAATAGGAATTATTTAAACTTCTGTTTCCCACAAATACAACCCCCAAATTGTCCAACTTTTCTTGCACGCTGCCTGCCGGATATCTAATCCCCAACGTCACTCAGCAAGAGATCTTTTTACAGTTTCTAAATATTTCAAGCCTTGAACTTCAAAGAATTTGGCTACTGTTTCTAATGGTCAGTGATCTTTATTGGATTGTTCAAAATCTCTGTACTGAGATGTTTGCATGTCCAAAATCTTAACAGACTGGTTTAAGGGCTCAAAGGTAACTTCTGAGATTCTCAAGTCTTTGGGACAAGGACTGTGTAGGTATTTAACCAGCACAAGAGGCCTGATCCTGTTGAAGACCTTTGGACACTATTAGGATATAAATATTAAATAACATTTGAGTTAAAAGAACAACCATGTGGGGAGATTGCTTTAAGGTGTATGAATACCCCATCCCCAATTATCAGCTTATACGATAGCTGGTAGGGCGATAGTCTGCTTTCTTAAGCCTGGAGTCAAAGATTTTGAGATAAATATGTGTACGTTCTACACAACGGGAACTATTCTTTATATCACTTCAGGTGGGAGATTTCCTTGTAGTACAAGGTGGCATGGCTGCAGGCTGATATGGTTCCTTAGATTTCAACAATATAAACTAGAAAGCAATATAAGTCATTTATGAAAGCTTCCTCCATACAAGCTCTCCAAATGCATCTGAAACTTGAAACACTGCTGCTATTCCAGATCTGTCTTCTCTGCCCATCCCTGAGATGTTTCTGTAATAAGCACAAAATGGGAGACTACAATAAAAGATTTTAATTTGACAAGCCACAGTTTGAACTCAGACGTACCTGGGTGACAGGCCAATGCACTAACCCACTGCTCCTTATCTACAGCCTTCTCCACATTGTAAACAAATGCCCGTTCTACAATCACATTTGCAATTAATCTGTTTTAATTTTAAAAATAAAATACAAATGAAAAAAACAAACCCAGACTGATGAAACATATTTATTTCTCCTTATAATCATGTTCCTTCTAGCTTCCCTACATAACCCTGCCAGCATACTTCAACACAAACGCATGACTGAGAGGGTACTTCAGTCTCCACACTTTCAGTCTTTGGGTTCCACTGCAGGTTGTCAACATGTATACCTGGTAGATATGTCTACCAGGACTGACAGTATCAGCTTATTCCATGTTGGCCAGCAAACAGCTATCAGATGGTAACAACATCTGGTCACTGTAGTCCAATGATCTGCTTGACAGAGTCTCTTCATCCTATTACCAGTCCTCTACTCTCTCCAGTGTCTCCCTAAACACACATCTTCATTCTCTAATAATTTACCAGATGATTTTACCATAAAATCATCACTTTCTTTAAGTTTAGTGGACATATTTGATACACAGCTACAAAAATGCCTTTTAGGTTCCCATTCTGAAAAAGATCAAAGATCCAGCACCAAAAAATGACTAAAGCTTTGATCTGTATGTTTCAGCTGTTAGACATTTGACTATAGGGTGCTCCAGTGTAATGCACAAGTTAGGATATGCCCTTTAGTGACCATCAGAGTAACTTGATAAATTGCTCACTTTGGTTAAAGTGATTGTAATTAACTTGACTGAGATAACTGATCAATTGTTCTTCATGTCCATGGAAAGTAGGACAAGAAGTAATCAGCTTAATCTGCAGCAAGGAAGATTTAGGTTAGTTATCAGGAGAAGCTTTCTAACTAAAAGGGCAGTAAACTCTGGAATAGGTTACCAAGGAAGGTTGTGGAATTCCTGTCATTGGAGGTTTTTAAGAACCGGTTAGACAATCACATGTCAGGGATGGTGTACTTGGTCCTGCCTCAGTGTGAGAAGAGTGGACTAGATGACCCCTTTGAGGTCCAATCCAGCTCTACGTTTTCTATGATTCTATCAGAGCAAAGTGTCATGTTTATTATTACAGTCTATTTACATAGTGCTCTAACTCTACATAATACTATACACACATACACCAAGGGCTTGTCTTCGTTGGAATGCTTAACTTGAGATATAACTCGAGTGTTACCCCCAACCTGATTCCAGTTCATAGACAAAAATCTCTACCTTGCGTTAAGGTGATGCTTTAAACTTGAGCTAGCTGGTCCGTCAGGTGGTATGTGTTATTAATGCTGTGGGGATGCAGCTACAGCTCAAGTTAGCACAATTTATCAGATGCTAATCCAATCAGTCTTCAATCATTCTCTGCAGGTAAAGTGTGATGTTGCAATGCGGCCGCTCTCCCTTAAGCTTGGCTAGCTCAAGTGGAGTAACTTGAGCGTGTAACTCAAGCAAACTGGTGAAAACTGAGCAACTGACAGGGAAAGAATTTTTATTGACACTTTTTAAAACTCTCTGCTTTTTGTTAGCACCTACTTAACTTAAGTAAATTACATTCTGGAGAAAGGACATTTTTCTTAAAGATTCAACAGCTCAGTTTCAATTAAGGTGGGAGAACATACAATAAACACTGGAATGATGGGCTGGGGAAACAGGAAGGATTGTGTAGTTGGCTGTGAATATACAGAATAAAGTAGGAGGGCAGTCGAGAAGGACTGGAAGGAAAGAAGAAGACTTCAGTGTTTGAGAAAATGAGTTTCAGCTGAAGCTAGGCGTCCATGAAGAAATATCAGAAAGGCAACCAGCGAGAGAGGACCGAACAGCCCACTACAACCGAGAAAAGGCAGTAGTTGAATCCATGGGCGGTAAAATCCCAGCGATGGGATATACAAATGAAACAAGGTATCAAGTACAGGAACCTGATGGACACGGGCAGAAGGCAGCAGGAAGAAAAGCCAGGCAAGGGGATAGTAAAGGGGGGTTAGCAGCAACGCACTGGAAGCAGAACCAGGGCCCTGATTCAACGAAGCACGTCACCACGCTTAACGTTACGGCGGCGGCGATGTCCAACCCCTCAGGCAATGCCCGCAAGCGAAGTGCGGAGACGCTCCAAGGCGGTGTGGCGATGACAGGGCAGAGGGACCTGGTGGCCGGCTGGAGAGCGCCAGGGACACGTCCCCTTGAATGTCGGCGGCGTTTTAGACGCCTGGTGCCAGGGGCTCCAGGCTCTATTCGGTCACTGGTCGAACACCGAGGCCGGCCAGCGGGGACAGGCTGCGTCACGGCCCCGTGCGCGCGGGAAGGGCTGACAGTGACACGCTGGACGGGGGGGGGACACGCACCCCGACGTCACGAGAGAGCGGGCAGGACGAGTCACGGGACGGTGCCTCCCGAGAGCCAATGGGGGAACAGCACGGCGCAAGCGATTGGCGCGCGCTAAGGTCATGACGGCAACGACGTGCCGTGGTGACGGCATCATGGCACTCTCTGACGACGGGGTCCCATGACGGCGCCAGGGGGTACTGGACCGGAAGGGGCGGGGCGCGGCGCGTGTGGGAGGCACAGCCTCCCGGGGGGGGGGGGGAATAACTGTGGGAAGCTGCTCCGCAGCCCCCTCGGCCCCGCCCTCTCCTAAGGCAGCCGGTCACTCTGTATCCAGTCTCTCTATTGGCTGGGTAGGGAGTCGCAGTTCAGCCAATGAGCGGCCGTTGTATTGGCCTGCTGGGCTCCAGGGGCCCGGGAGGAGGTTGCCGTGGAGACTGCAGGTGAGGCTCCCCCTTCCACGTAGAACGGACTCCCCTCAGCGGCGCGTCACCCCCCTCTCCCCGGCCTTAGGCGGGCTGCTCTGCCCGCTGCTTACCCAGCCGGGCCGGGCCGGGCCATCTGGTAGCCCGGCGCGGGGCGGCTGGGAGTTGACACCGGGGCTGCACAAAGGGCTGGGGCGTGTGGCAGTCTCTCGGGGAAGCAGGGGGGCCGGTACCTGTGTGGGGCGTGCAGGCTGGTACCTGGCGCCTCTGCTGAGGGAGCGGAGGGCACAGTGCTGCCGGGCACCTGTGTGGAGAGCGGGGGTGCTGCCCTGTCCCCGCCCGTATGGGGGATCAGTATTGTTAGGGGAGGAGGTGCGGTGGGGGAGCGATCTCCGCAGGCCAAGCCTTCCTTACGTTAAAGGTCCCCAGATCCTTGGGGAGCCCTCTAGTTCCAGAACCCTCAGACGTTCCCGTTTCCACTGAGGGACTCTGAGGGGCCCCATTCCACCCCTCTGTCTCACACCGGCCTATGGCTGGATGGAGCCTCCTGTGAAGCTTCTGCTGGGCTCCTGCACCCTTTACAACAGGGTTTCTCAAACACTTGGATGCTGAGCTTGGATGTAACGACTCCCCCGCCCCCTTGCTAAAGGCCTATCCATCATCATTTATGTATCTACCTCCTCGTCCTCTCCAGTCACTCCTTCACACCCCTGCTCTGGGAAATGGCGCGGTGTACACGACCGTGAAAACTATCCCCGTTAGCATTTGGTCAAAAATTACAGTTTAGGAAGAATGAACTTTTCTAAAACCTAAATCTAGTAGAAATACTTTTACAACTTTTTTTAAAAAGTCACTGAAAACTGCTGTCTTTAAACAAATATTCCCTTATAGCATGTGAAACCCAAACATAACTGCAATGAGAACCTACTGTGAAACTCACAAGAACAATGCAAAATGAAAATGGAACATAAATAGTTAAGTACATTAGAATTAGAAAATTATTTTGGTTTTAATAATCTAAGGAGCTGTGTGAAACAAATAAATTAATTTTTGCAGTACCTGTATATGATTTTTAAGTTGGAAGGCTTAAAGTAGCACTCTGAAACTCTTTCATTGAGTGACTCTGTCTAGACATATCTGCAGGTGCCTAAGGCTTTGTCTTACACATAAAATTTGCTTTAACTGTACTGGTATACCTAAAGCGGTACAACCCACTTTCTATGGATTCAGTTATACTAGCATTAAAATGCTTATACCGATATAGTTTATTCCCATAGAGCGTTATTCTGCTATAAAATAACTCTGTCCGTATTAGGAGTTGTACCAGTAAAAATATCACACCCCTAACTGACATAGTTATGCCAGTACAAAAACTCTGCTTCAGGGGCGGCCAACCTGAGCCTGAGAAGGAGCCAGAATTTACCGATGTACGTTGCCAAAGAGCCATAGTACTACGTCAGCAGACCCCATCAGCTCCCCCACTCCAACCTGTAGCGCCTCCTGCCTGCTGGCAGCCCCGGCAATCAGCGCCTCCCACCTGCTGTGATCAGCTGTTTCACGGTGCACAGGAATCTCTGTTGGGGACGGGGGGGAGAGTGAGGGCATGGCAGGCTCGGGGGAAGGGGTGGAGTGGGGGCAGGGCCTGGGGCAGCAGAGGGGGTTGAGCACTGAGCACCCCCCCAGCACATTGGAAAGTTAGCATCTATAGCTCCAGCCCCAGAGTCAGCAGCTGTGCAAGGAGCCGCATATTAACCTATGAAGAGCCGCATGTGGCTCCGGAGTCACAGGTTGGCCACCCCTGCTCTGCTTTCTATTTTATTTCTCTCCCTTTGTCATCATTTGACTGTATTAGAGCTGAAAGTCACTTGACCATTATTAAAAAGTTTCTATATGAGCAAAATGCAGAATTAAAATGGTTGCTATCCACATATTTTTCTTTATAGCTTTGGTTGGTCTAGTGCAAGAGCAGCTGAGCTACTGAATTCTAATCCTGCGTCTACCAATCGGGTGACCATATTTCCTAAAGGAAACTAGGATACCGCGTGAGGCTGGTCTGAGGGTCTCTGCCCCCCACATGGGGCTGGGGTTGACAGCCCAAGCCCCGTTGTTGCTCACCCCCTCCCCCCCAACGTTCCTTTATGCCGCCCTAGGGGGCATGCTCCACATTGTTGTCAGAACTGGGCACAACTGATGATCAGTTGACAAGAGCAAATGGGACAAATGCCTAGTTTTGCCGAAAAAGTTGGGCTATCTGGGATAGGACTTAAAAAGGGAACTGTCCCATCCAAAATGGGACGTATGGTCACCCTATTTACCAGTGACTTGTTGTGTGACCTTGAGCAAGTCACTATGGCCCTGATTTAGCCAGATTCTTAAATATGTGTTTGAACTTAAGCTTGATTAAACTTAAATACGTACCTAACTTTAAGTATCTCACTGAAATGGGGCCATGGAGCCCAATGTTTTTTAGAGCTGGTGATAATTTAATTTGGAGTCATGGATGTTCAGTATAGATCTAGGTGAAAATTGGACTTTTGGTTTCATTGGAAATTTTAAAAAATTGAGAAAAAAAATTGTTTAGGGTCAGACCAAAAATGATTTAAAAAAAATTTTTTTTAGCAAATTAAAAAAAAAAACTTTTTTGGGTAAAACAAAATATTTTGTTTTGAGCATTTTAAAATGTTTTCGAATTTTTAAAAGTAAAAATAAAGGAAATTTTGGGACAAAAAAGTTTCAGACTGGAAATTTTGCCCAGCTCTAGTTCTGTAACTTCTGAAAATCAGGCCTCTGTTTCCTCCATTTATAAAACGGGGGAAATACATACATGTCTTGCAGGGATTTTGAAGCTTTGTTAATTAATGCTTTGAAGATGTAAAGTACTTTATTGTGCAGTTGTCTGTGTAATTTGGATGCAGTGATGGAAGTTTCAGTTGGGGGGAGCGGAAATCAGTGTGTGTGAACCAACAAAATGTGATCATTTCTGAATGAGTTAAATTAAAGTAAAAACATGCTTTCTTTACACGTGAAAGCACTCATCAATGATGTCTGAATTCATTCAGCTCATAGTTCAGCACTCCCACTGCTTCCTGCTGTGGTTAATTCTGGAGTTACCTTGCTATTAATATGATCTACAATATAAAAGACTGTTTTTAGCCTGCTGTGCACATGTCATTTTTTTGTATGTCTGCTGATGTGAGGGATTTGTCTCATGGCAGTGAAAATTTAAAATAAAATGTACAAATTCCTTTCACGTTCTTTTGCCATTACTTGCATCATACTTCAAGAAATTAATAGAATGAAAATTATAGGTTTAATTTAAATGAAAAATCACTGGTTTTAAATGTGAATACCAGTTTTCAAATTTTCTATCAATGTTAAAATTGCTAGGGATATTAACCTCGCTCCTTTCAAAATGGAGAAGTATTTATCATAGAAGTTTAGCTTCTTTTTGTTGCTGAATATTTACTTGAGACCTCTATGGGTATGCAGCTCTAAAGTCCTGCTTTTGCAAGAGGGATGACAGGGACACTGTGTTGTCATTGGCCCACCTACATTCTGTATAGGGTAATGATACTTGCACTAGTTCAGCTTCATAAAAGTTAGCAGCAGTAGCTGAGAGCCCTAGTGTAGAGGGCTTGCCAGCTTGTTTTGAGTAGTAGGTCAATTGGATGCGCTCTGAAGCAAGCCATGATGGCTGCCTCCTCTGACAGTCAGCCCCAGGACAACTTTTTTCTTGATTTCTGTCTTGTTCCACAGACTCTTGTGGGAAGGGCATTGGGATCTAGCCCCAGAAATGCATCTGTGAACAGGGATTCTGGCCTTGTGCTGCTGATACAGGGGCAGGAAGTCAGTCCTCTTCTCAGAGCAGGGCTTTTTCCATAATTTAAAAAAAATGATATGGTGCAGGTAGACTATAGCAATGCACCCCAAGGAGGCAGAGTTGAGGCTACACAGGCAACTTTATCTTTGTCATTTTCTGACATTTAAGTGATTAATGTGGCAGCCTTAACATTCATTTAATGTAATATTTTTGTATGTTCTCAAGAATATCATTTATTTATTTACTAAATGTATTTAATACATTTAGTACACATAAATCTACAGCTGACTAATGTACCATAGTTATAAGTGCATTGCAAATATTCATTATTTTCTAGTGTTTAAAGTCTTAAAAGCAAAAAGAAAATAAGGAACAATTGAATTTCCTTTCATCTTAATTATTTTAGAACTTTATTTACAATTTTTTTTAAGATTGTTATTGTCAATTCTTGTTTATTTTGTAAGGTGCTATGATGCTTGCAAAAATTTCCAATTAAATTGTTAAATAATGATGATATGTTTTTAATAATAAATGCTTTCCATTTATAGTAAATATAATTCTAATCCCTGTTTGCTCTTCAGACCTATTTGTGACTGGCCCTCCACCTGACTCTAGTGGGAGAATCTTGAACATGGTAAGGTGGCAGTCTAGCACAAGCTGCTTATCAGACATCTTGGTGATATGGCTGTCTGAGAGAGCAGTGAATTCTTGGTGCCACATGTTGCTTGAATCCTTTCATGTGTGTGATGTGAGAAACCAAAAACAATTTTCCATATTTCCTTATCCCAAGACGTAGCCACTCTCTGTGGAGTGTTAATTGGCACAGCCAGAACATTGCATTTTCAGTAATTATCCTTGTAGTGATTGGTAAATTAAGGAGCGTCACTGTAATCCATATGTCCATTCTACTGGCCCCATGATTCCTAGGGATGGTTTAAATTTCCTCCCCTGTCATTAAAGGAGCTTCCTTTGTCTTGCTTGTCATATTCTGCAGTTAGTGGTGGATAAAGTAACCATTATATACTGAAGTAGTAATAATTTCTTACATTTGCAGTGCTAACCCGGGTTTTATTGTGAGATTTTCAACTAGAAACAGAAATGATAAAAATTCTGGTGGCAAGAGTGAGATGAGGAACTGAGCCAGATATGAATTTCATGTATGTAACTGTTTCTTGATTCTCGTTCTTAGATCCGAATTGCAGCATTGAATGCCAGCTCCACAATTGAGGATGAGCATGAAGGTACCTTCAAAAGTCACAAAACACAGACAAAGGAGGCTCAAGTAAGTAAAACAATTTTAATAATGTGGAAAATTGACAGTGAATCTCTTCTGATATGTTCTAATCTCCCGACATTGGGTCTGTTCTCTTGTAATTTTTGGTTTTAGGGGGAAGAGCTACATTAATATTCTCATCTCCTAAACTTAGCCCTTAGTATACCATGACTCTACTTTTTATGTTGTGATTTTTAATTATGAGATAGGCACCTAGTCCTAGAGCACTGGATGGGCATCTCTCGTTGTATTTTAATAAACTGAAGAAATACATTTATTTTTCTGTAGCTGAGAGATGTCCATTGCTTCCCCTTCTCCTCCAAAGTTACTTTAATGATTAACTTCTCATGGCGATTGGAGGGCCTGTCTCAGTTCTTAGGCTCCTGTCATATAATAAAGACTGTGCATATGCAGGAGGCTTCCCACATGGAACTCATTGTAGGATCAATGAATTATTTAGCTAAGATTATTGATAAATCATATTTATCAGATAGAAATAGTTAAAAGAAAAGAATGTGTATTTATTGTTAAAACCTTAGATTTTACGTCTTCACTTAGGCCTTGTTCATACTGTGTATGAAACCATTCTAGCAGCTACCATATTTAAGTAGAGCTGTTGCTAGCAACAACTGAATTAATTTTCCTGACGAGTGTAGACTGGGTTTTTTCTATTGTAAAACTATGCTGAGTACTAACCACTTTGACAGGTAGCTTTTAGTATGGTTTTATAACTAGATTTAAAAAAAAATATTTTACAAACTGCAAAAGGAAATGGTGATAGAATTCTAATAATAACAACTGCGCTTAGCCTGGTTACAACTATTGGCCCCAATTCAGGAAAGTCTACCTATTCAGAGAGGGTGCTTTATTGTTCATATTAATGAAGAAACGTACTTATTCCATTGAAGCCAATGGGACTTAAGTATGTGCTTAAAGTTAAGCATGTGCATGAGTGCTTTCCTGAATAGGGATTGACGGAAATGATTTCCTGAATAATGGCCATGGTATGCATGTCGTTTTAAGGCTCTATTAAACACACCTCCCCCCCCCCCCCCCCCAGCAAATTGCTTTTGACTTCCACATATTTTCTTAAAATCTCTAATTGTATTGCAATGATTCTCCTTGGTTGTTCTTATATTTTATTCTTTTATTTCTGAAGACTATTAAATAAAAAGTTAAGAGAAAAATCAGTAGAGCCAAATCCATTATATTAATCTGCTCCTATTTAAGTATTACTTCTGCATAGGAGTTGTAATGATTACGTTATTAATTTTGTTATTTTGACCCACAGGAAGCAGAAGCTTTTGCTCTGTATCACAAAGCTTTGGACCTTCAGAAACATGACCGATTTGAAGAGTCTGCCAAAGCTTACCATGAGCTGCTTGAGATCCGTCTTCTGCGAGAGGTCAGTGAAATTTAGGGAGTCAAAGTGAAAGATAGCCACATCTTTATTGCATTTTGTGTCACTCCATTGTGTCTTGGCCATGGATGACTCAAAAATGTAATGTTGGTTGTCAGTTGGCTGGTTATTTGCTGCTGTTTATCACAAGTTCAATTCCTGATGTCAAGGGTACAATTGTTTTGTTTATAATTTTCAGGCAGTTCTCTCTGGTGATGAGAAAGAAGGGTTAAAACATCCAGGCTTGATGTTAAAATATTCCACCTATAAAAATCTAGCACAATTGGCAGCACAGCGAGATGACCTGGAGACAGCCATGGAGTTCTACTTAGAGGTACAGTACAGTCTGAGTACAATATGAGAGTCTCAATATTTACTAGTATTGATGAAGTAGATGTGTGAGACCCTCACCGTATTTTGTATAAATTATTTGCATTAGGGCTGTCAAGCGATTAAAAAGATTAAGCACACGATTAAACAATAATAGAATACCATTTATTTAAATTTTTTGGATGTTTTCTACATTTTCAAATATATTGATTTCAGTTACAACACAGAATACAAAGTGTAGAGTGCTCACTTTATATTTATATCTGATTACAAATATTTGTACTGTAAAAAAACCCAAAAGAAATATTATTTTTAATTCACCTAATACAAGTACTGTAGTGCAATCTCTTTGTCATGAAAGTTGAACTTACAAATGTAGAATTATGTGCAAAAAAAAACTGCATTCAAAAATAAAACAATGTAAAACTTTAGAGCCTACAAGTCCACTAAGTCCTATTTCTTGTTCGACCAATCGCTCAGACAAACAAGTTTGCTTACGTTTGTGGGAGATAACGCTGCCCACTTCTTGTTCACAATGTCACCTGAAAGTGAGAACAGACGTTCGCATGGCACTGTTGTAGCCAGCGTCACAAGATATTTACATGCCAGATGCGCTAAAGATTCATATGTCACTTCATGCTTCAACCACCATTCCAGAGGACATGCGTCCATGCTCATGATATGTTCTACTCGATAACAATCCAAAGCAGTGCGGACTGATGCATGTTCATTTTCATCCTCTGAGTCAGATGCCACCAGCAGAAGGTTGATTTTCTTTTTTGATGGTTCGGGTTCTGTAGTTTCCGCATCGGAGTGTTGCTCTTTTAAGACTTATGAAAGCAGGTTCCACACCTCTTCCCTGTCAAATTTTGGAAGGCAGTTCAGATTCTTAAACTTTGGGATGAGTGCTGTAGCTATCTTTAGAAATCTCAGATTTGTACCTTCTTTGTGTTTTGTCAAATCTGCTGTGAAAGTGTTCTTAAAAGGAACAACATGTGCTGGGTCATCATCCGAGGCTACCATAACATGAGTATATAAGGCAGAATGTGGGTAAAACAGAGCAGGGGACATAAAATTCTCCCCCATGGAGTTCAGTCACAAATTTAATTAACACATTATTTTTTTAACGAGCGGCATCAGCATGGAAGCATGTCCTCTGAAATGGTGGCCGAAGCATGAAGGGGCATATGAATGTTTAGCATATCTGGCACATAAATGCCTTGCAGTGCCGGCTACAAAAGTGCCATGCAAATGCCTGTTTTCACTTTCAGATGACAATGTAAATAAGAAGTGGGCAGCAGCATCTCCCATAAATGTAAGCAAACTTGTTTGTCTTAGCGACTGACTGAACAAGAAGTAGGACTGAGTGGATTTGTAGGCGCTAAAGTTTTGCATTGTTTTGTTCTTGAGTGCAGTCATGTAACAAAAAAAATTGACATTCGTAAGTTGCACTTTCACGATAAAGAGATTGCACTACAGTACTTGTATGAGGTGAACTGAAAAATCCTGTTTTATCATTTTTACAGTGCAAATATTTGTAATAAAAATAATATAAAGTGAGCAATGTACACTTTTTATTCTGTGTTGTAATAGAAATCAATATATTTGAAAATATAGAAAAACATCCAAAAATATTTAATAAATTTCAATTGGTATTCTGTTGTTTAACAGTGCAATTAAAACTGTGCTTAATCGTAAATAATTTTTTTGAGCTAATCGCGTGAATTAATTGTGATTAATCGACAGCCCTAATTTGCATGTATTGTGTGTATGTTTAGGTAATAAATATGGTATTACTTGCTCACCATTTTAGTCCCAAAGAACAATAGTGTTCCATCATAAACCTCAGCTCCAGCAAATACAAACTATATAAGGCAATGTGTACAGACACACACATGCATATGTTGACATGTGTATATGGTGTGATATTTATGTTTTCTAGGCTGTAATGTTAGACTCTACTGATGTCAACCTATGGTATAAAATTGGTCGTGTAGCAATAAGACTAATCCGTATGCCACTGGCACGTCATGCTTTTGAAGAAGGACTCAGATGTAATCCTGATCACTGGCCTTGTTTAGATAACCTCATCACAGTCTTGTACACGCTCAGTGACTATACAAGTAAGTACATCTAGTTTTGTATAATTTTTCTTAAAATGTTTAATTAATTCAAGTAAAAATCAATATGAACAGAACAGTACAGTGATTCAGTCTTACAGACACAATATCTTAAACATGCAATGTATTGAAATGTAATGTGTAAATTTTTCATGGTAAAGTATAGTGATCTGTAACTGCTTTTAATTACAGTAAAAATCCCTGTTTTCTGTATATTTATTGAAAACCATCATTGTGCTCAGTATTTTTATTCAGTTCTTTTCTCTTTTAGAATTCCTACAACTTTTTAAAATAATTATATGTTACAAGGGATCCCAAACAGAACACACAAACGAGGGGCAAGGAAACAAAAGTTCCAACCATGGATATTGAGTTGAAATGCGTTTCTCCCCTGGCCGCGCGAAGGATTTGCTTTTCTGTAGAATGTTTGAGGTGGACTATAAACAAGATCCTTTGAGGGGGAAATAATTTGAATTCAGTATCCCTGGTTGGATACATGAGTCTGGATTCAATTAAAATTTCACAAAAATAGCATTTAAATAGTTTATTAAATAAAATTACCTTAAATATGGGGATACATTAAAAAAAGTTTTTATCAGAAATGTTTTGCATTTAAAACCAACTGATTTATTAAACAAAGGAAGTATTATCTGCAGTTAGTGACTTGAACTGATTATCTATGGTCACTAGGTCCTTCAAGATTTTAGAAATAGGAGATCTCATTCTCTCACACTTAGGTTTTATTCATAGAGTGGAAGAGGAAAACAAGCCTTTACTGGTTTTTCAACTCCCAACTGGTTTCTTACCCTTGCATGACCTAGTCATTGAACTGAACTAGTTAAATAAACTGAGGTGAAGAAAATATTCGCTCTGCACCACAGAGTTTTCACTCCTCTATAAGTAGAACTGTAGTACAACGGGATTCTCTGTAAGCCGGTTCCATTGTATTAATGAACAGTGTGTGGTAGTTATTTAACTATTAAGGACCAGGTAATGCACTCCATGGAAAAATACATGTAAGGAAGTTAAGTGTTGTAGCTTGTGGAGTTTCTGAGATACCTTGTCAGTAGACAGGGTTTCTGGGGCCACAAAGGGAGCAGGGGACAAGGCCCAGCACCTGTGTAAATGTCTGAAGATCTGTGAGGAAATTCCACAGAGGACCAGGGATCCATACTGCTTCCTGGGCCACTCCCCTTTTCCCCACAGCTCAGCTTCCCTAGGAGCTGCACCATATCGCGCTACCCACCTAATGAGAAGATAATGTGGAATGGGTTTGTGCAAAAGTTCCAGCTGATAAAGTCACCATTAATTTTTGCTGGAATTTTAGCAAGGGATGATGCCGTTGAGAGCAGCTATCCTTCACCATGGTTCCTTCCAGAAGGTCACACAACTCCAAAAAACCTGGGGAGTCCCAACTACATGCTGTTCCTGAGGAAAGTTCTCTGTGGTCTGGGAAGTGGGAAGATGTAGCATTAATTCCTCTCTTCTGCAATTTTAGTCCATAAGGACAGGATATTCACTTCTTCTCTCCCCTCTGCACCATGCAGCAAGAGAGATATGTCCCTGCACCAGTCTGAAGTTATGAATGGCACTCTTAAACTCTGCTTAAGCAGATAAAAGGATTAAACAGCAAACATTTCAATGAAGTTCTTTTTTAATCCATACTTTTTTTTTCTGATGGGAGGATATTTGTCTCTGTGCAGAAGGACATTTATTTCTGTGGGTAATAATCTATTCTCCTCTGCCCCACAACATTTAAAAAATACCTGTAGGATTTAGAGTGGAAGTATCATCTGGAGCTGTGATCTATTATACATCAGAGCCGCTGCAAGAAGCTTCCCTGTAGACCTCTCTCTCTCACTCTCATGCATGTTCTTTGTCTTTGTTGTCATTTCTAGCAAGTTACCTCCAGGGTTTGAGTATAAAACTACAATATAGTTCATAGCCTGGCATGGTTAATTATGCAGCAGTTGATATAACTGGCTCTCAACTTTTAAATTCAGATTTTATGTGGTAGATGAACCAATACAAATGAAGGCTAATAGGTGGCTCCAAGGTAAATTAGAGATGTAGGGCCTGATCCCGTAGGCCTTCCTCATGAGAATAGTCTTAATGGAATTACTCCGGTGAGTAAGGAATGCAGGATATGGCCTTTCCTGCTGTAATGCAATTTGTAATACAGCAATCATGATAAATGCTGAGGAATGGTGTAAAAACACTAAAGGATTCCTGTTTTTCAGAAATAGGGGGTTTGAAACCAAAATCTGATGATAAATGACTTTGTTAAGCTGTTTAGCAAAGTTGTAGATTTGTTTTTAGAGGCTAAAACTTGAGAATGTGGGGTTATGATTAGTATGCCCAGGTAAGTTATTTAAATTGTATTTCTATGTGTTTAACCATTTGCAGAGAGAATTACAAACCAATGATTGTA
This sequence comes from Terrapene triunguis, assembly GCF_002925995.2. Classification (NCBI taxonomy): domain Eukaryota; kingdom Metazoa; phylum Chordata; order Testudines; family Emydidae; genus Terrapene; species Terrapene triunguis. The sequence goes on from NW_020665141.1 coordinate 390,390, forward strand.
GAAATGTTTCATGTCCAGGTGGAGATTTTAACAATCTTGTTAGTAGTTTATATTTATCCCAGAAGTGGAAACTTTTGAATGATTCATAGTGTCAAATTGCCCATAATTCTTATTTCTGTTTCCCTCTACTAGCATGTTTGTATTTTATCTGCAAAGCTCTGGAGAAAGACTGCCAATACAGCAAAGGACTGGTACTGAAGGAGAAGATTTTTGAGGAGCAACCTTGCCTCAGGAAAGACTCATTAAGGATGTTCCTCAAATGGTGAATCTCATTCTTAGTCATCCTATAGTTCTTGCATTAGAATTTTAGGATAGGAGTAGTTCAGAAAGGCTAGTGAGGTTCAACCCTTTAAACCAGGGGTCGGTAACCTTTCAGAAGTGGTGTGCTGAGTCTTCATTTATTCACTCTAATTTAAGGTTTCATTTTAATGTTTTTAGGCGGTCTCTTTCTATAAGTCTATAATATATAACTAAACTATTGTTGTAGGTAAAGCAAATAAGGTTTTTAAAATGTTTAAGAAGCTTCATTTAAAATTAAATTAAAATGCAGAGCCGCCCGGACCGGTGGCCAGGACCCGGGCAGTGTGAGTGCCACTGAAAATCAGCTTGTGTGCCACCTTCGGCACGCGTGCCATAGGTTGCCTACCCCTCCTTTAAACTAATATAATTGTACCATGTAGTCTTTGTCTTCTAAATGAACCTTATTGCATTGACTTCAGTGAGAATTGTATATGGTTATTAGTTTTGTAAGCTTCTGTGGTATCTGAGATGCAAGAATCCTGTAAGATTATGTGAGCCTTTGAATTATTTATATATATTCTGAAAACTATGTTATTGCAACATTATGGTTGAGGTTTGTTACTTTTATTGTTTATATTATGATAATGCCTAGAAGCCCCAATGAAGTTTGGGGTCCCATTGTGCTAAGCATTGTACAAAGCTATAGTTAGACTTCTCCCTTCCTTGAAGATTTTATAATCTAAAAGTTGGGAGAAACAGTGACACAGAGAATTGAAGTGATTTACCCAAAATCACCAGCAGCTCAGTAGCAGAGCCAGGTCTCCTGACTCCCCATCTAACACTCTGTCCATCAACAAAACTCAAGAAATTCAAAATTAGGATTTTAATTCAACTGTAACTCAGTCCCATTGTGCATCTGTAATACTTTATGTTCCTGCGCATGTAGATAACATCAGTGCCTTAATATGTGTATGCTATGTGGATGAATTAAAGTGGGATGTGAGTCTTGGTGCACATCTGTTGATTCTTTGGTCAGGCATTCAAATAGTTTTTCACATTATGGGCACCGTACTCTACATAGTCTGCACATTTTGAAACATGAAGTGTGGGGAACCATCTGAAGGGACCCAGATGTATCGCTGGCTTTCTACAGTATCCTGAGAGAGTCATTTTAAAATTTTATTTTTTAGAGCATAGTAAACTCTTGAGTGCTCAGCAGCTGAGCATGTGAAACGTGATTTGAAAGTTAATTTTTTGTGGACATATAGTTACAGACTCAAATAATCCTAGGTAGTTAAGATGGAGTGTGTGCTAGGAAAGATCAGAAAGGCTGCCAAACCTACTTGGGCTCCTGTTGCCTCTTATGATAGAATAAGTGTAGGGATGGCTTGCTAGCTTGCAAGGAAGGAGCTAGTGAATCTTAGAGGCAGGGTGATCTTGTTTTTTGACTTGGATCAGATATACAAAATAAGGGCCTCTGACCTAGACTTTTGGTTGGTTAGTTACTTAGGCAATGATTTAGCAAAGCTTTAAGCACGTAAATTCAGCAAAGCATTTAATGATCATTTTCCCTTCACTGTCTGATATCTCAAAAACAATGGAATAGATATTTTTCAAGCTCTCAAAAAATTCACTTCTGGACTGAAAACCTGCAAGAGCATTTTCAACTCCACATGTTATTTTTGCTGAAACATTGAGTTGTTCAAAATGGGACCATGGAACAAAAGGAGCTTCTCAGCCATAACAATAGCATTGCTGTAATGTATTTCACTGCTTTCCTATTCATCTCTCACTTTTTAGAACGTGAAAGAGGAGAATCTGCCTCAAACCATCTAATTTTAGAATGAACTGTGAACAAATGTATATGTGCATTTATATGTGATTACTGTTTTTGTGCCCTACGTTAGAGGAGAATCTTAAGTTAATCTCTATTTGATATTAAAAAAATAAAACTACCTATGTTGTCTTCCTTTCTCACCACCTCTCAGTGACATGTCAATCCATGATGTGAATGTGAGTGCAGCTGAAACAAGAGCAATCATAGATGAAGCATTGGAGCTACGTAGAAAGAGGCAGGCTCTAATGGTGCGAGAGAGAGAACCAGATCTTAAGCTTGTCCAGCCAATTCCCTTTTTCACGTAAGTCATCACTGTCTCTGTTTCAGAGAGTCATGGCCAGGGTTCATTGGAATCTCTTCAGCATGTATTTTTCCTCATTATATATATTTATTTTTTTAAAGTTTCAGTAATCTGTAAGGAATCTGGCTCTGTTCATGTTTCCAGATTAAAGTTGATACATACCAATTAAAACATGCTGAAACAAAACTGCGGTATGAACCAGGAACAAATAGCTAAATTCAGGATATCTTCACAACAGAAAATTTGAAATTTTCCTGCATTAATTGGTTTGTATCTGAACTTTAAAGCTTTTTTTTAATTTATGTTTTTAATATTTTTACCATTTGGATCATGGAGATTTATAAACAAATGTTAAATGTCTACAAAAATGTTCTATTGTGCATTTGGATAGTCTAGGAATCCTGTTAGAGTATATTGTGTGTTTTAAATACGTGTGTTAAAGACTTCTGTGATCTTCTTATTTAGGGCCTGATTCTGCCACCCTTATTTGCACTGAATAATTTCCTCTGTAAGTAATCCAATTTCAGAGCAAGTTACTACTAACTGTGTAAAAGGCTGACAAAATCTTGCCCTTACCCATTGAATATAATGCTAGACCTGAAAATGGTTCATATTAAACTGGGATAATGTTTTTGGTTTTGAGGTGCAACGATTTCCTCTGCAATGAATGCTTTCTCTGGGTGTGAAGCATATCATGAGCTCCATTTCCCTTCTATTATACTTAATTCTCCTTCCCAACAATGGCTTTAATTGCTGTGATAATGTTGGTCCTGCTCTGTAGTTCAACAGTATGTTCCAAATAGGAAGCAAGAGCCATGAAACATTTGCTCCTGAACTGAACTCTCGAGGGGACAGGGTACCAAAAATAATATTCTCCAGCTTTTCTAGTTGTATAACAGATTTTGACTCCACGAGGAATCTATTCCTCTTACACTGATAAAATCACTTTTGGTACCCTCAGTAATTCTAACCTTCTATAGCAGAACATCTTTATTATAATTCCTACATCCTGCAGCAAAGGGTTTTTTAACTGTAATACAGAAGGTTATGTGGCAAAAGCTAATGAATAAATGGATAAATTAAGTGTTAATAAGGTCGTGTTGTGATTGTGTTTTTACATGCAGGTGGAAGTGTCTAGGAGAAAGTTTACTTGCTATGTATCATCACCTGACAACATGTGAGCCTCCTCGACCGAGCCTGGGGAAGAGAATTGACCTCTCAGAGTACCAAGACCCAGTCCAGCACTTGATTCTTTCTCCTACCTCTACTCCTGTCAGTGTTATCCAGCCCAATCCTGTCAGCACTAATCCAGTGGTTACAATGAGTGACCCAGTATTAACTTACACTCCAATGACACCCAATTTTTCCAGTCATAATGAGAATTTACTGGAATCAGTAATGCCTATAGGTGAGCAAGGTACTTTAGTCTATAATTCCAGATAACACTGTTGTCTTTGCAGACATAAACGAGACTGGAAAATGTCAGTTGTCTTTAGAAATGTGTGTTTTCTAAACTGTCTTCTAGCTGATCCAATGCATTTTCAATGTACATATATTCCAAGTCAGAAAAAGAAAAGTTCAGTCATATAAAGCTGTGATAATCTGTAAAACAATTACTTTAAAAAGGGAAAGCTGTCTAAATGATCTAGGACAGGGGTCGGCAACCTTTCAGAAGTGGTGTGCCAAGTCTTCATTTGTTCACTCTAATTTAAGGTTTCGCGTGCCAGTAATACATTTTAACGTTTTTAGAAGGTCTCTTTCTATAAGTCTCTAATCTATAACTAAACTATTGTTGTATGTAAAGTAAATACGGTTTTTAAAATGTTTAAGAAGCTTCATTTAAAATTAAATTAAAATGCAGAGCTGCCTGGACCAGTGGCCAGGACCCGGGCAGTGTGAGTGCCACTGAAAATCAGCTTGTGTGCCGCCTTCGGCATGCGTGCCATAGGTTGCCTACCCCTGATCTAGGAGGTACTGGTTAATGATTAGCTCTGAGTTCTATCCATAATTGATTTTCTATAGCACTCATCACTGTAGTATCTAATCCCTTCTATTCTTGACTGTGCTGCTGCTCTCATGCCTCAGTTTCCCCATCTGTAATATAAGGATAATAATGCCTGGGTGATATGTGGCTTAATTTGTTAATATTTGTAAAGCACCTTGAGGCTGTGAGATGGAAGGAGCCATAAAAAGACAAAATATTATTACTATTAAATAAGATCAGCTGCTTGGCCTGTTAAGTACATATGGAAGCAGAGAATTAATTTGTTTGCATGATGATATTCATATTCTCAGATGTTCTAAGGCATATACTCAGGTTTCAGAGTAGCAGCCGTGTTAGTCTGTGTCCGCAAAAAGAACAGGAGTACTTGTGGCACCTTAGAGACTAACAAATTTATTAGAGCATAAGCTTTCGTGGGCTACAACCCACTTCTTTGGATGCATCTACCAATGTGATATATGCCATCATGTGCCAGCAATGCCCCTCTGCCATGTACATTGGCCAAACCGGACAGTCTCTACGCAAAAGAATTAGTGGACACAAATCTGACATCAGGAATCATAATACTCAAAAACCAGTGGAAGAACACTTTAACCTGTCTGGCCATTCTATGACAGACCTGCGGGTGGCTATCTTAAAACAGAAAAACTTCAAAAACAGACTCCAACGAGAGACTGCTGAGCTGGAATTGATATGCAAACTAGACACAATCAACTCAGGGTTAAATAGGGACTGGGAATGGCTGAGCCATTACAAACATTGAATCTATCTCCCCTTGTAAGTATTCTCACACTTGCTTCTTATCAAACTGTCTGTACTGAGCTATCTTGATTATCACTTCAAAAGTTTTTTTCTCTTACTTAATTGGCCTCTCAGAGTTGGTAAGACAACTCCCACCTGTTCATGCTCTCTGTATGTGTGTATATATATCTCCTCAATATATGTTTCACTCTATATGCATCCGAAGAAGTGGGTTGTAGCCCACGAAAGCTTATGCTCTAATAAATTTGTTAGTCTCTAAGGTGCCACAAGTACTCCTGTTCTTTTTAAGGCATATACTGTGTAGGGAGGGGTGTGTGTATGTGTGTGTGTATATATCTGTATCTATAGTTATTGTTCACAAGGCTACCAGTCTTTGGTTGATGTTTATGAGAATTTACAGATGTTAGAGCTCTAGGCAGAGTTTTCCTTAAAAGCCACAAAATTGTACTGAAAATTAGAAGATTAAAAGAAAGTATATTAAAAAAACCCAAGTTTTCAACTAGTCTGCTTCTTAGTTCTGACCAGTATTTACATGCATACAAAATGTCATGAATATCAAACTTAATTTACTTTGTATTCAAATTAAAAGAAAAATTAGAATTTGAGCTATGCATTTCTTAATTAAGAGATGCAATTATTTTTGCACATTGTAATAGAATGAGTAGATTTGTGTAAAAATAGTAAAATCATAATGCTTGTTATTATCAGGGCAGTCCCCAGGTTCCCCATCATGTTTGGTCCTGTAGAAATACAGTGTAGGATTCTCTATCTGCCTTGACTCAAGTCACTACTGTGACTCTTCCTGTATATGATATTAGCTAATTTTTTATGGTAACTGTTCTGTGAAACAAAACTTGATTTAGGCCTAACTGTAGTTTGATCAATGATAAACATGATTCTGTTTAAGTGGGCTACAAGGCCAACATCAAACCAGAGTTCTGTGTAAATGATTCTGTTCCCATTTAAGTTAATAGGAATTTTGCCATTGTCTTCAGTAGGAACAGAATTGGGTCCTTGATGTTGCCATAGAATAAAGTAAATTTAAAATATTTTTCATAAATCACCATGATATTAAGCAACATTATCCATTGTGTGTTTGGCAATTTGAGTTTTGAAAACGTTTGATTCTGTTTTCTAGGTGACACAACTGTTAGTGATAAATCCAAGAAAGGGGTGAAGCGGAGGAGAATTACAGAAGATAGTGGTGAAACTGCAAAAAGGCGGTCTGCTAGAGTCCGAAATACCAAGTGTAAAAAGGAGGAGAAAGTTGACTTTCAAGAACTGTTGGTAAAGTTCCTTCCTTCAAGGTACAGCAGACCTTCACTTGTGATGAGAGTTGTTGGCATTATGTGAGGACCACAGGCTTTTTTGTTGACCTGCTGGTTATCCACCCAAATCCTCAGAGGTACTGGACGTATGTTGCTTATTGAATGAAAGAAATGTGACTCGGTATCTTTTTATAAATTGTATTAAAACTATTAAAAATAAAACAACCATAAAATCAATAAAGCAACAAGTTAATCTCAATAGTGGATTGAATTAAATCATCAATTTAGTTAAGTCATCAGATTAGTTCAAAAAATAACCAATTCTTATACATTCTGAGGAGGTGGCTATACCATTTGGTTAGAAGTCACAGCTAAAGAGTTTGACAAAAGTCCATTAGTTCTCTCATTTGAATGGTTAAGTATCTTAATATCGAAACCGAATTATTGTCTAATGTCTGGAGTACAACCTCAGATCCAATTATCAAATGTTTCCTCCTTAAATTTCAGTCTTGTGTGGTGGCTAACCTTTACCCCCTTCCCCTCCCACCCCCCCAAAAATGAGACAGATTATAAAAATACAGACTGCTACAGAACAAGAGAAGTTGGATAAGTAGTCAACTTTGACCAGAAATGACAGATGACAATCTCAAATCTCTTAAGACTTCGAAACATAGAACACACTCTAATGGGTAATTTTTATGAGACAATATTGAGGACTGTTTATCTGAGGCACTTTTCTTTCAGGTGCCTTCCTTGCTTGGGTGTTATGGGTGCTCTCACACACATGCATGCACACAGCTGCACTTTTCATTTCCACATCCTAAAAATAAAAAGTCTAAATTGTCTGGGTCATCTGCCAGCTAATAAGAACAAAAGACAAAAACAGAAAAAGGAAAAATAAGGTAACAGGGAATTTGCAAACTCCTTCAGTTCTCACAGTCTTCTGGGCACTCTGAGTAGGAGCTGGAACTGCAGTCAAGGAATTAAACAATGATGTTCTGCTGGCAAAGTGCTTCTCACTAGCGGGCCTCCTCCTGGGTAGGACTGGCCTGATTATTGATGTCATGAATTCTTCTCCCCAAGTTGTTTAGTCTTGAGAATTCTGGAACATCAATCTTTCCTCTGGTGACTTGGGACCCAGAAGATGAGGCTTCTTGGCCTTATCCTTGTAGTTTGTAAACTTTACTTACTCTGTCTTGCAGTGCCTCCCTCAAGGTCTTCGAACAAGTCATGTGCGAGGCCTGCCTTGCAGCCATGCATCTTGGTCCAATCAGTTTCAAATGAGGTCAGCTTGAGCCTCAGTTTTAGGAAAAGTTCTGTTTAGATCAGCAACTTTAAAAATATTCAGTGTTTTACATATTACACAGACTAAGTCTATGACCCCCAAAAATCTAAAAAAAAAATCTGGATGATACCACTTTTGAGGAAGTTGTCATGGTCTTATCATGGTAAAAGGGTATTGAGATGACATTGTCATTAGTTTACAAAAATTTCAACACAAAATTCCTGTAAAAATAGCTGTTTGGAAGGGATGCTCTTCAACAACCAGTCACTCAACATTCATTCATGTGCAAAATTAAAAATAAGTTCAAATTTATGATCAGTTTCATCACATCTATTTCTTATTCTTGAAGCAAGGCAATTAGAATATTTTCCTATTTCAGAACTGGGTTTTTATAGGTCAAACAGCTTGTCTTCTGGAATCTGTCCCTTGACAGAGAAAAATAACTGGAAAGTAAAAAAATACTTTTTTTTTTTAAAGTTTATGTAAGGTATTCTCATATAGGTTATTTTGCTCACTGTTTTCTAGAGAAGAAGCAGAAGCATATCATGAACTTTTTTGCATAGTTAAGAAGTGGGTATGATTTACACCACATTGGGTCTGTACGGACCCCAGTATCATTGTCAACAAATCAGATCAGCATTTCTTATTAAATCAGAAGGCATATTTTGTTTTTACATTGATTACTGATTTGAGTGAGATGATTTAAAAAACAAAGATCCTTCTGAAAGGAAAATATTAAGTTGCATTGCTAAAAGGGTTCGGATCTGCTAGTATTTAAAATAACAGTGTTGATAATACTGTTTTTTGAAAAACAATTCCAAATGTGGTGGAGTAGTCTTGTCAGTTTCTGATGCTTATTTGCTGGGATTTGCTCTTTTCTGTACGCTGTTTCTTTCCATTTTTAGGTATAGCATGTTTGAGGTTTTTTTCCTCTGATGAAGTCTGGGAATAAATTTAAATTTCTAATGATGAACTCCAACTAGGGTACTTTCATTGTGAAAATATACATAACACCTACACCTGGCAAGCTATTTGTTATTGAAAGTAATATTCAAACTCTCACAAATACTGTCTTTTACCCCTTTTCACCCAGGCTGAGGAAACTGGATCCAGAGGAAGAGGATGATCCTTTCAATAACTACGAGGTGCAATCAGAGATCAAACAAGAGAATTTCCAGCATATTGGACCACACAGACTGTCATTTGACTCTACAACGTTCATGGAATCTGGTAGGGACTTCAGCATATCCATTTTTCTACTTGTTTTCTTTTTCCCCTTATGTCTGCTTTTTTACTCCCACTTCTGTTTTCTTTCTTTTTGTGCACAAAAGAATCTATTCTTTTAAAGGGTTTATTTTAATAGATCAATTGACTGAGCTTCACTGTATTCATAAATTATTTTTGTGTTTTCATTGGGCTGCTTATTTGTGTGTGATCTGTGTTGTGTGCATGATCTCCTTTAACCATTTTAGTATAGTCACTTTATTCTGCATAAATTCAAGGCTATTCCTGCAAAAGGAGAACCACTGTGTCATAAAGGTGTTATGGGTGTTCTTTATGCAAGATGTGTGCTAAATGTCACAAAACATTAAAAGTATTATTCTTAGAAGTGAGGCAAGGAATTAAATGTGGTTAGTTTCAACAAACAGGTCTCATATACTTTGTGCTCATCTGCTTTCCAGAGAAGCAAGATGTTCATGAATTCCTATTGGATAACCTGAACAATGGTGGCATCCTAGAACTGATGATGAGATATCTGAAAGTAATCAGCCAGAAGTTCCTGGTAAAGTGGCCACCTGGCTTGTCTGAGGTGGTCCTTAGTATCTACAATAGCTGGAGAAAGCATAGTAGTAATTTGCCCAACCCATTACTGAGGGATTGTAGCAACCAGCACATCAAGGTAAGGAAATGCTCTATTTTTTGAGCTGCTTAATTTTCCCTATCCACCGTATATTGCTGTGTGTGTCTTGAATGTGGCTAACCTCAGTGTGGCAACTCAAGCTCAGGTTGTCCCTCTCATGATCTATGCCTGGGATATTGTTCGCTCTAGTTCTAACTTCAGTCAAAAAACAACTTGAGTGCACTGCAGCTGTTGTTTCTGTCACTAAACTGCTATGTCTTACAGTACTTACACCATTCACGGAGCATTTCTTGTGGTCTGTGCAGCATTGTTGTTTGACTCAAAATGTTTGTGGTTTAGATGCCATACCAAGGTTTCAAGTACAGTAAAAGCTTTTTTAACCGGCATGCTGGGGGAATGGGGGGGTGCCGGTAAATTAAAAATGCTGGTTAACTCAGAGGGAGGGGTTTGGAGTGTGGGTGGGAAGGTGTGTGGGGCAGGGGTGTGGGAGGGTGTTTGGGTCCAGGAGGGGGCTTGGAGCAAGGGGTTGAGGCATGGGAGGGAACTCGGGGTGCCCGATGGGGGCGGATGGGGTGCTCACCTCTGGCAGCTCACTGCAAGCGACTCCCCATCCCTTCTGCTCCTGGCGGAGGTGCAGCCAGGCAGCTCTGCAAGCAGGCACGCTGCCCCTTGCGGCTTTCCCGGCCAATGGGCTGGGAGCCGCAGAGTCAGCGCTCAGGGAAGGGTGACGGAGGCAGCATGCCTGCAGAGCCGCCTGCTGCGACTCCGCCAGCAACAGCAGGGACAGGGAGCTGCTTGCGGGAAGCGCCGGAGGTGAGTGCCCCCCCATCCAGCCCCCCCAAGCCTCTCCCACGCCCCAACTCCCTACCCCAAGTCTGCTCCAGGACCCAAACTCCCTCCCAGAGCATACCTCTCCCCAGCCCCCTGCTAGCCCCTCACCAACCGCACTATAAACCATACTGCCCCTCACCAACCGCACTATAAACCATACTTTCAGTGCAGCTAAGAAATGCTAGTTTATAGAGTTTGCAGCTTGGTGAAATGCCGGATAAAAGAGCTTTTACTGTACATGGGTTTTAGGAAAGTCCCTGTTTTAAATAGAACGTATAAAAGGTATAGTGACTTAATTAATGGCAAATTGTTGAGCTTGTTTTTAAAAAAATAATTACATCCCATAGTGAAAGTACAATGAAAAACTTTTATTTCCTTTTCCAAATACAGGTATATAAATTTCACAAATACAAAATAGAAAAACAAAAATTATACAATAAATTGGAACCCAAAATGGGCCTGGCTTACATGAATGCACACATTTTAGGTTAAATACTGTATGTGGTAATAGTAAAAGCAAAATGCTATATTCTTTGTCCACTGGCTGCTGTCTATATTACTGTGTTTTTAAGACATTAGCAAGAAGGATCAGACCTGTAGCTGAAGAGTTCTGACTTTGAGTATTCATGGTAACTACACTCCCAAATAATTTCCTCTTTTGCTATTTCTCACATTTCAGCTTTTCCATCACCAGCGTATTTAATGCTGTGCAAAATAAAATTGACCTTTGAAAATAATAACATCTTGGTGATTTAAAAAAGTAGTGTTGCTGTATAGATATAACATACTCTAAACAATCTACACTAGTATGCATATCTATTGCTATATATATTACTGTTTGATTTGTTTGTATGAGACTGCTTGATCTTTATTGCTTATATATTAAATTAAAAAATCAAAATTACTACATACAACATTATGGATTAGATTTTACACAAATAAATATTAGGAAATTCGGGAGTTCTGATTAACATATATTGCTTCTGAATCTTTCCATTTAACTTTGATTATAAATTGATTTCCAAGATGCCCTTTTGGTTTTGAGTTTATTTGGGATAGAAGATGATGCCTTTGGATGTAACAAATGCCCAGAGATTTTAGGGTACAGAGATTTTTGAACCCATGTCAAGAGCTTTCACCTTCTCCAGATGGAGCTGCAGTTACAACCCTGGTTACTGTGGAAAAAAATGTAAAAATAATTTTCTCTTTAATCCACACAACCACGTCTGTAAGATCTGTAACAGAACATCCAGTGTTACCAGGAACAACTCATATCCAGTTTTTTTTGTTTTTTGTTTTAAATCCACCTGTCTTTATGCAGAAAGCATTAATGAGCTGGCAAAACTAGCATATGTGCTCGATCTCCTTGATTTCTACAACTTCTTCAGTATTCATCTCAGCCTTTTGATGTGTTTTTTTCAGATGTTCTAACATAAAGTATTAATGATGAAGCAATTTAAAATGGTTGTATTTTAGATTGAGGATGCTGCTCTTTTTCAAGACTGGGCCAACTGTTCCCTTCTTATCTTCTTCCCCACTAGATCGTCTTATCTTTTCATAAACAGATTTTTTTCCATTCCTCTTTCTAGTTGTAAAAGGCCAGGGGGGTCTCTCTAATCCTACTGAGCATCATAGAAAGAGGGAAACCTCCTTTCCTTAGACAGAAGAAAGCCACGATGGCTGTAGCTTGGAAATGGAAATCACAAAAGAGGATTAATTAGAAAGCTTCCTTTCAAGTGAATTGTTAACTTCTTTTTACTTTCCAAACAAGGTTCTTTATATTCTTCCCTGACCTCTTCATACCTTCCCTGTAGGATATGATGCTGATGAGTCTTTCTTGCATGGAACTACAACTTGACCAATGGTTGCTGACCAAAGGGAAGAGCTCTACGGGTGAGAATTGTTTTTTCTCTGCTAGGCTATTCTTATAATGTAAATTAAACTTGTAAGAAATGTTGTGAATCATTTATTAGAATACTGAGCTGTTACTTCTCCAGATGTAGGTCTTAGCAATGGATGTGTACAACAGTTCATCATCATTTTTTTTTTATTAGTGTTTGTGTTAGAAGGGTGATCTGAGTGTTGCAGCTGCTGCACGTGGAATTGTTTGCATAGGGAGAATGTGATTTTATGCTAAACTGTAATAAATTAATTTACAGTTTCCCCTCGAAATTGCTCTTCTGCCACTGTGAATGGAAAGTTTGGTCCTGATTTCCCAGGATCCCATTTCCTGGGGGACTTGTTGCAGCTCTCATTTGCATCCTCCCAGCGAGATCTATTTGAGGAAGGCTGGCTGGAGTTTGTGGCTCGAGTGTATTGGCTGAAGGCTCGCTTTCTAGCACTGCAGGTTTGTTTTCATTTTGAGTTCAACAAATAGAATTTTTCACATTTAGCATATTTTTTTTAAACAAATGGACTTTAGAATTACTATAAGCAGTTGAAGTGGTGGGTATGATAAGTCATCAACGCACCATGCCCACCACTTCAGGAATATCTTGACTGAGCTCTAATTTGAAGATAAAGTAGAGGTTACATTAGTCTGTTTTATTTAAAAGCAGCAAAGAGTCCTGTGGCACCATATAGACTAACAGACATATGGGAGCATGAGCTTTCGTGGGTGAATACCCACTTCTTCGGATGCATGCATACGTCTGTTAGTCTACAAGGTGCCACAGGACTCTTTGCTGCTTTTACAGATCCAGACTAACATGGCTACCCCTTTGATACTGTTTTATTTAGTTTCATTAAATGTCCCTATGAACATTCAGTAATTAGATAGATGCGAAGTATCTGGCCGTAATTCTTATGCATTGTATCAGCATTCAGTCATTTTGGTACATACACATGTGTTTAAAGTAATTTGTCTTTGGTCCCCAGAAATAAATTTTGACTGGAGTTATAATGAGCAGCCGCAATACGCAAATTCACTAGCAGACTAAAGCCTGAATGTAGCTCATAGAATCTGTAATAGAAGCCCAAATAGAATGTCCAAAATGCAACTGTGCATCGAGTCAACATTTATATGTTGTGATTGATGGAGCTTGAGCCTTCTTTTGACAATTATTCATTTCATGTACAGATTTTCAAGCAGTTTGTTCTAGACTGATTGCTCAAGTAAACAGTCCCAAGAAAAGTTATTTATTGGATTCCAGACTACTTCATTATTTTATTTCAAGCATCAGTTTCTTAAGGCAGCAAAGAAAATGTTTACAGATTGTCTGTACTTAATTCTAAACTGTTGAGAAGAAAAATGTGGGTTTGACTAATCAAACTTTAATCTTCAATTGATAAAGTACAATATCCGTTGATTTCATATGCACCCACTGAGTAATTCATTTCCCTTTTTATTTTCATATCTCAAAATCCTTCTTTAAGAAATCCATCTAATGAAAAACTGGATTGTTCCATAGAAAAATTAGTGGGGACAGAACCTCCTTCTCATTTATAAACTATGTTTAATCATTTTATACATCTAAAGTAGAGACTCCTTGATAAGTCATTTTATTTTCACTCAAAAATAAAATTTCTTTAAGTTAAAAAGATCTTCTAATTCCCTTTCCAGGTGAAGACAATTCAAAATCAACTGTCACTGCACAGTCCCAGTAATGAAGAAACATATAGACTAGACTAATACTTCTTGCTCTATTTCACTGAAAGATACAATTTTTATGACACACATGTAACTCCTCTGTTTCACAACAGATCTAGATATTTCAATTTAAAAAACAAAGATGGAAGTAGAAGGATAATCTGAAACATAAATATACATTTGGAATCAGAGCCAACTCCACTTAAACTGAATGCAGGTTGTCCAGTCAAAATGGATTGATCATCTTTATTAAACAAACTGCCGTATGGCTAGTGCTGTATCTCTTTAGCTTTAGTGAGTTATATTTTCTCCCTCTACAGCCTCTCTTCCTGTCCTGAAAACTCAACTTAGGAAACTTAGGAAAACTCAAATCTGTTTAAGATGGACAAAGTGGGTTCCTCACAGTTTTAGTTTATCTTAACCAGTTAGCTGTACATCTCAGTAATGTTACCCAAATGTATGGTTCTGGTCAGCACAAAAGGAAGACTTACTTCTGGATTTAATCTGCCTCCCTTCACTTTCAGAGAAAGAGAATGTTAGTCAATTTATACAAATACATTTTCTTGCTATGTAACTTGAATATCTAGGTGTCCGATTTCCTCCCCTTCTCCGCCCCCCTCCCTCCCCCAATGGTGATGAAGATAACTGGTAGAATAGACTGGTAAACTGTTTATTGGTGATGACTCTTTCGGTTGATATTTTGATTAGTAAAGTACCCTCCCAAATTTGCCTATCTCTCACTGACAGTGTACTCACAGAGTTAGTGATTCAACATTGCCTAGCTGCTTTTGAAGAATCTCAGGTAGCATTGTGTGATTTCTTCTAACTGTTTCCACAGGGTGACATGGAGCAGGCATTGGAGAATTATGACATCTGCACCGAAATGCTGCAGAGTTCCACTGCAATCCAAGCCAAAGCTGGCAATGAACGCAGCATCGTGATCCGATTACCTAACCTCCATGTTGATTCTGTTGTTTCTCTAGAAGAGGTAGGGATCAGTCTGTTTGGGTTTTTCTGTTTCTAGGTTCATCCAAAATTGAGGATTCCAGTCAACGTAATGTGTTTTTGAGACATTTCTAAAGAAGAGCTAAGTCTTGTGAGAAACTAGAGATTTTATATGTGTGCGCCATTTTCTTGTGCACAATCCATTTTCTTTTGGGCTGGTAATGTGATACTTGTGGAGGGAATCTGAGCTAGAGATGCTAAGGGACAAGTTCCTATGCTCCTTAGAGGCATTTATTCCCTTTGGGGATAAAAAGCATGTTTTATGATTTAAAACAGAACAAACTAGTGTGGCTTCTATATCAGCAGTGCTCAGAAACAGTGCCGTAGTTGCAAGACTCATTTCAAAATTACTAGCACTTGCCCTGATGGAAAAGTAGCATGTACAACATCAGTAGCAACCGTCTTAGAGTGAAGAATATTTTCACAAACCAGGATAAAACCAACAATGACTGTGTTTTTATAGTTAATTGATTTGAAAACCATCCTTCCCTTTTTCAGGTAAATGCTTTCTTTGTCTATTACTGGTCCCTGCACAATTCAGTCTGCTTAATAAATAGAGTGAAAAAGATTGCTATCAGGGTGCTGCGTATACAGCTGTTAGTCATTAGACTAGAGCTTTGTTTTAGAGGGTTTCTTGTGCTTTAATGTCACTGTTGTTCAAATGAACTCTTGCCTTCAGCAGTCAGAATTTTCCAGTAAAACATGCAAATGAATTCATAAATAAAAAATTAGACATGGTTATTATTTTTCTGTTACTGCTTATAGGGAAGGGCTTCAAACGCAAGCCAATGCCATTTTGATTCTAAAGGCTTTCCCATGATCGCTCTTTCTCATAGTTCATCAGAAAAATGTGAGATTTTCAAATTTATGGCTTAGATACAAAAAACAATAGTATTAATTTAAAAAAAAATTAAATACAAGTTGGGGTAAGTGATAATGGGGTGGAAGCTTGTCTACTTTCTTCCTTGTCGTTTCTCTTCCTTACAGTGCTGTAAACTTTACACATCCTACAGCTATAGCTTTGTTGTTCATAAGAAAAGTCAGTCATTTGCACATGAAGGTGAAATGTAGGTTGGATTGCACCATCTGTGACTTTTGCAGATTGACAAGAACCTAAAGTCTCTGGAGAGATGCCAGTCTTTGGAGGAGATCCAGCGACTGTATGAGGCAGGGGATTACAAGGCAGTGGTGCATCTGCTTCGCCCAACCTTGTGCTTTAGTGGATATGGTAGAGCTAAACATCTGGAATTTGTTATATCTATACCAGAGAGACCAACACAGTTACTTCTGTTGCAGGTTTGTTATGTTTCTTTAAAAAGTTATCTTTAGTGAGGGTTTGAAAGCCCTGCATCTGCTTTATTTCCAAGAGCAACATAAAGATTTGGAGGGTTAGCATTAATGATGAATTTTGTTGACTTCATTTAAGAAGCAAAACATGGGGCCAGATCCTCAGGTGAAGTAAATTGGCAAAGTTCTGTTGAAGCTTAAACTCATAGTTTAAGCTCTCTGATCAATAACAGAGTGTGTGTGTGTGTGTGTGTGTGTGTGTGTATATATATATATGTGTGTGTGTTGTTCAAATGAACTCTTGCCTTCAGCAGTCAGAATTTTCCAGTAAAACATGCAAATGAATTCATAAATAAAAAATTAGACATGGTTATTATTTTTCTGTTACTGCTTATAGGGGAGGTCTTCAAACGCAAGCTATATATATATATACATACACACCTCTGCCTCGATATAACGCCACCCTATATACACGAATTCGGATATAACGCGGTAAAGCAGTGCTCCGGGGGGGCGGGGCTGCGCATTCCGGTGGATCAAAGCAAGTTCGATATAACGCGATTTCACCTATAACGCGGTAAGATTTTTTGGCTCCCGAGGACAGCGTTATATCGAGGTAGAGGTGTATATATGTATGTATATATATTTGTAGCGAGAGAGAGAGAAAAAATGTGTGTGTGTGTGTGTGTGTGTGTGTGTGTATGTATGTATATATATAGAGAGAGAGAGAGAGAGAATTCACCCAAACCTCTAAAATCTATCCAGGTTCACTTGAGTTTGAAAACTTTAGGGCTGTATAAACTCGAGTGAACCTGGATCAGTTTTAGAGGTTTATTATGGATGAACCCACTTTACCAATGGCCTGCTATTAGGACTTGGAGTTTTTGTTGCCCGTGACTATTTATCTGGTGGCTCCCAAGCATCCTATGCACCTGAAAGTTGTTAGACAACTGGATGTGAGGCAAGAAGCACTGGTGTGATAACTTCTCATTGGTCTGTCCTGCTTTACAGCTGGTGCAGCAGCCTGCCTGTGATCTCCAGGGTGGCTTCACAGCATATTACAAAAGTCCAACCTGGAGGTGATAAAAGCTTAGATCAACATGGCAAGATCCTTATCTAACAGAAAAGGGTGCCAGATATTGCCCAACTATAGATTTTTAAAAAAAAGTTCTTGACCGCTGCTGCAATCCGAAAGTACAGGATAGGAGATTAGTCTAGCAAGATCAGAAGATTATGCACTACCATGACAATTAAGGGACAGATGCCCTCTGCTGAGGGAGCAGGATGCAGTCTGTCAGTTCCTTAGTCTTTCCTCTGTGTTGGCTATTTTTACTGCTAGTTTGACTGGAGTGAGCCTGGGCCAGTTACTTTTCATCCACATTCCTATTTTGTTGTGATAGTGGGACATCAGAACTTGTTTTCCATACTCAACAAGAAAGAATCTTAGAGCTGGGGATCATAAAAATACTTTGAGCCATTGTAGCCTTTATCATTATATGAGCTTGTTTTCTAAATCAGTAATAACATAGTCGCATGGGTCCATAGTGACTCAAACTCTGATTCTGTTGAACCTCTTTACATGGCAGTATGTGGCTTTTAAGCAAGAGGCTCATTGCTGCCTCTTTCCTGCAAAGGAGGCTCATGTAGAGTCTCTTTATATTCAGAGAATGGGACTCAGTGTTGCTTCCCTGATGACACTCAGTTGAGGAGCATGGGTTCTGGGGTCTCTTGTATTGCCCATTTTATGTCACATTTAGAAACTTCATACTGGTATCTCAGTAGAGTAAACATTAGCTGCAAACTGTGTTCCTTCTTCCATTCTCCTTTCCCCTTTATTGTGCTTTTATGCTTTGAAATAAACATTAGATCCATATAACATTTTTTTTCATGTTAACATTCACTAGGATTCCCTGCTGAAACAGAAGGATTACAGGCAATGTTTTGAATGCTCTGAAGTTGCCTTGAACGAAGCAATTCAGCAGATGATTAACATGACAGTAGCTTCTGCTAAAGAAGAGTGGGTTGCTACAGTAACACAGCTGCTCACGGGGATTGATTGCTCACTGTCGTCAGACAGCAGCATCCTGAAGGAATCTTCTGTAACACTGAGCCTCATTCGGCTAACAAACAACCTCATTCAGGTAACCTGTTCACCTACACTAGCAAGCAGCCACTGTGCTACAGATCTTTTTTAGGCATGATACAGCTGCTGCCTAAACTGCCACCCACTTGCAGAGTCTCTCTTGGGTTACATTTCTGTGTGGGCTGTTTCCTTTCACACTCTTAGTTTTCACTGCAAGATGTCAGATGCAGAATCTCTTCTGAAATCAGTAATGGCAGCTAATTCTGAGCACTGTCCCTGCTGAAATGAGCAAGGAATAGTAATAAGGTGGCTCAGGGAGCAGCACTGCTGGCTATGACTCTGTTTCTAGGGGCAGCAGTGCAAGCTGGCTGGGCCCAGTTTGTTTCTGGCACAGATCTTGCTGCATATTCCTGCCATTCACATGAGGGATGGTAAGAAAGATCCTGTGAACCTTAGGAACAGGTACAGTCAGTTGGTATTGTTGGTATGTTACATCATTCAACTGAGATGCTAGTATCTCTGGCGGCTGATCAGTTCTTTAGATTCTTATACAGATATAGGACCTGAGTCAGAATTGGAAATCTGATGATTATGAGGGGTATTTTCGTCCTCATTCCTTTTTCCCTTCCTCTTAAAGACAGAATTAAGTAAAATGATGGTTATTACCTCTTTCCAG
This sequence comes from Terrapene triunguis, assembly GCF_002925995.2. NCBI lineage: Eukaryota > Metazoa > Chordata > Testudines > Emydidae > Terrapene > Terrapene triunguis. The sequence continues at coordinate 409,417 of NW_020665141.1, forward strand.
TTTTAAAATTACAGGCAATATTTAGCCTTTTTGTAGAAGCTCTTCTGAAATTTTGAAAACTGTTTACTTTTTTCCTGAACTTCTCATTTAAGTGCCCCAAGTGCCAGAATTGTAAACTACTTTCAATATTATTTCCTCTTTAAAAACCCAAGCTTGCTAATTGCTATCTGCAACATTCTGAGTGCCCTCAGTTGTCATTAACTTCAGTGGGAGCTGAGGTCACTTGGCACCTTGCACAATTTGACCCTAAGGCTTTAGAGCAATGTGCACAATGATGCCTATTTGGTCACTAGTTAAAGTGGCACTAAGGGTAAGGCTATTATAGGGAAACTGCAGGAATTTCTTGTAATACCATAAATATTTTCACAGATAAGAACAAATATATACAGTTTATATGCGTAAAATATGTCTCTAAGTATAATATAATAAAATAAAGAAGGAATTTCCAGAAATTTTAAAAACACCTGTCACCGTTTCCGCAACTGGGGCTGTTATCTTTGTGTAAGGTTAGGGCTACTGTTTTAATGATGGGGCATTGTACTGCTCACCAAGAGGCTCTCTCCCTGAGGTAAATTGGACGTTATAAATCAATTTCCCATTTGGGGTGTGGGGGAAAGGAAAATCAGAGAATTTCAAATTTGCTAGAGGTAAATTCCTTAATTTGTTTTGGTTTATAGTAGAGGGTTTTCCAGAAAGTTTTAACAGCACCTGAATTTTCTCAATCCTACATAATTTAAAGAAATTGTCAAAATGCTAGCTTCCTATTTATTTTATGCCAAATTGATTGCTTCTTTTTTTTTGTTTTTTGTTCTTAACTGCTTCTTGATTGTCAGGGGGTTTATTTTTTTAGTTACTGATTAGACACTTAAAATTGTATAGGGACACACTCTCATTTAGAAATAGATATAGCTGTTGGAATACCGTTCATGTTACAGTTGAGTTCTCCTTCAAAGAGACTTTAATATTAGAAGTCGAGAGTTGGGTTTTATTTCTTACATTAACGAAAAGCGATGATGATAATACTCTTATATAGATCTTTTCATCTGTAGCTCTGTGTCACTTACAATCCTTTGTAAAGATCATTACTCCCACTTTTCAGTTGGTGAAACTGAGGCATGGAGAGTTGATGTAACTTGCACTACTAATTTCTATCAGAATCAAGAGATTAGTCTTCCTTTCCTAGGCCTTTGTCTTTCCATCCCGGCTGAGATGTTCAATAGGACATAAAAATAAGAATAAAATACAAATGTTCTGAGTTTATGGATGTTTGTTCATTTTACTTTTGAGAGGCCAAAGGAAAAGCATAAGTTCCATAAAAACATACTATCTAAATGATATGGAATGTGTTACTAAAGCCTATACTTCTCTGAATATCACAGTCCATTTCCTGAATAGCAACTCCACCTGGTTAACTGAAAAAGGACACTATTTTTACTAACAGATTTGTAAAGTTGCTGTGTGGTCCTCAATGCATGCTTTTACTAGACACTATAAGGTAGTCAAATATACTTCAGTAGATGCAGCTTTCAGTAGAGCTCTTCTAGCATATTTTCTGGAGAAGGGACATAGAGGGAAAGCCATACAAATCCCTTTTCTTTCAGCTGTTGTCTTCTCTGTTTCGAGAATAGGCAATTTTTCATAGGTAAATGATACTGGTATTTCTCTAACAGACTGTCTGTCACACACCCACCCATCCCTTATTTCTAGTCTGTTTGTTGTTATGCGTTATTCATTAGTTAACTACTCTTTCTGAAATTTATTTCTTCAGGAGAATCTGTTCATAATTCCTAGTTGGCTGTATCTGGCTACAAGATGTTCATTTTATTTAAATTTGTTGGAACTAACTTTTGTCCAGTTTCGTTCTAAGCAGGTATGTCTTACCTTCCAGGATGCAAATACATCTCTTTATAGTCATCACTAACAGGAGCCTTGATGCAGCTTCTGTTAGTGTTCAAAAATTTTGCTGTTCGCTTAGTGATTTGCACTTTTTCTAGTGTGATATTAGTACAAATGTACCTAGTTAGAAAACGACCTTACAGGTAAGAAAAATGGGCTTTTCCCATATTATCAAATTCTGGAAGTTGAAAGTGTCTTCTCCTTTTAGTACTTTCAGGCCCAGCCAGCACAAGAAGCAAAGCTACTTAAATTTAGATTTTGTTTGTGTATGAATAGGGTGCACTACCAGCTGAGTCATCTGGACATGTGTAAATCCTTTTTCTAATGGGTATAGTATATTTCTTTATTAGATTATAGATTGCAGCATGGCAATCCAGGAGGAAGCCAAAGAGCCATATGTCTCGTCAGTGCTTCCCTGGATTATTTTGCACCGAATCATCCAGCATGAAGAAGATGCCTTCCGATCCCTTTGCTGTCAGCAGCAGCAGCTCCAGAGCCAGTGTGAGGAAGGTAATAGTTTAATTTGTCAAGATAATAGTTTAATTTGTCAATGTTATATGTTGTTAAAACATTGCTCCTTATCCTTTTCCTCTTTGGCATGTGTATGGGAAATGGCTAGTGTTCCTTTGTCCCCCTCACTTAGGGAGTCTCCAATCCTCATTTCCTCACCACAGTGGACAGTCATTCTGAGGAAAGGTTTCCTTACCAAAACGCGGAGAAATAAGTGGCTAGGTAGGTTAGCTCAGTTTTGTACTTAGGAGATATAATCACTGGCATCTTTCTTCCAGTGAGTCCTGACACGCCTATGCTGCCTCCTTCCCTCATGTTACTGAACACTGCTCATGAGTACCTAGGAAGAAGATCTTGGTGTTGTAACTCAGAGGGTGCCCTTCTCAAATTCTATGTGAGTATTGATGCCTAAATATTAAACATTTTTTTTTAATTTGTTTTTTCTCCTGTTCCCTACCCCCATATACATGTATTGGAATGGCCATTTTATCCTAGGTAATGAAGTAGTTAAGGATTGCTCTTCCAAGCTGTTATCCATCATAGTCTGAAAAAGTTATCTGGCTTTCCTAAACAGACAAAACAGGTCATTTGCCTGGGATAACAGACTGTCTTATGTTAACTCATTAACTATTCATTACTCATTCACTATACATTTCTTTGAAACTGTAAAGCACTGAATAAAGGTTATTACTGATTTGCCTGAAAAAATTATGCTCTTTCATCAGCCTCTGTTCTCAGTGATCAACACAAGGTTCAAATTATGCAACTGAAATTTTAATAAAGCAATGGTGGGTACTGTACTCTTTTTTTTTTTTTTTTTTTTAAAGAGAGAAAAAGAATTAAACTGAGGTTTTCTGAAGTTAGTAGAAACCATGTTAATGAATGGTATCGTCAGCATCCATCAACATTACTTGTAACCTGATGACTGAGCATGATATTGCTTTTTTTTATTGTGCTCTGGTCCAGATATCTGGTACAAAGGGCACTTGCTGCTGTGCAGTTTGGGAGCAGAACCAGACCTGTGGTTCTTCCAGATCTTCCTGCTGCAGAGCTTTACTGAAACTTTGTTTCAAGTTTCTGAATAACTTTTTGGCTCAGTAGTGTGTCTTATTTCCCTGCCATCTCCTTGCGCTGTGTTTTTCCCTTTTTGGGGAAATTGTCCCCCAGCTCTACTTCTCTCTTTGAGGCACTTGCAGTAGCTAGCACCCCTACAGGCTTCAGGGGAGACAGCTAGACCAAGGAAAGCCAAAGGCAGAAGGCAAGGTCTGTGTCCCTCCTCTGCTTATTGGGTGTCACATTGGAGAACTCAGCCAGTTCTGTGGGCAAGATGCAGTTTCTCTCAGCTCAGTCTCAGCAGGTTTGCCTTTGCTGCCATTCCCTGGGCATGAGGGATAGAAGAGGCCAGCTCTGCTGGGCAAGACACATGCATTGTCTCAGCAGCTTAGTCTAGGTGGGCTCACTTCTGTCCCCCTTCCCCAGGCAGGAAAGGAGGCAGCTTTCTGTCCCCCTCCCCCAGGCAGGAAAGGAGGCAGCTAGGATTAGAAAAACCGGCTCTAGGGGGTAAGCAGCTCCCCCTCTCTCAACTCCATGAGGGGAGTGATGCCAGAATGGCATCATGCCTTTGTCCCTAGAGCCCTCACCAGCAGCACGCTGCTGACCGCAGAATTCAGCCACCTCGTACCCTTCAGTCTCTCCTCAGGCCATGGATGGAGGACACTGGATACAACATGGGTGCTGCTGACACCAGAGAGCGTGATAAGGGACCTTCATGCCCAGCTCCCTTCACCTGCTACTACCTCTACAACAGGCTTCCCAGCTGTTCTGTACTGCCAGGCTGGAGCCTCCTAGGGAAATACAGACATGTCTGGCCCATGTGGCTCCCATGCAGTAAACAGGTGTCCAGTCCATCCTGAACTCCAGGCCAGTACTGAAAGGGGGCTCATACGGGGGAGGAGAGACAATCAACCCAGCCTCTTTGAGGGCAGAGGGAGTGTTAGTCACTAAATATTTTTGGGCTCAAACACGGTTTCAAATTTGCATCGTCCTCTAAAGCAGGATCATAGGGAAAAATACCTAAATGGGAAATACATAAATAAAATTAGTGCTGTTTTCCCTGCTCATGCTCCTGGAGTACAGCAATAGATAATCCTCAGCACCCAGTTCCCTTGTTCATATTCACAGAGTTCAGCACAGCAGATCAATGCAGAAAAGACAGGACCACAGAGATGCACTGATTCTGTGGGTATTCACACACATGCAAACGCGCGTTTACACACACACATGGAATTCTCCTGTGGGGAGGAAGTCCAACTGTGCACATCAGAATTTGATGCTCAAAAAATAAAATGTGTATATTAAGACCAACAAAAAAAAAGACACTTTCAGGTGGAGTTCTGTGAAACTATGCTAGGATGTCTGCAGCTGCCCTAGATGATGATTTAATAATTCTAGGTTGAGCCGGGGAAGAAATAGATTTTGTTTACCCTGTCTGTAGATCATTGCTTAGTGCCTGCTGTCTTACAGGAAGACTTTTCTTCATTGTATTCATGTTACAGCTAGATAGTATTATAGAACCCAGGAGTGTATTTTAAGGCACTAGTACTGCAGTATTAGTAGATGAAAGGAGGGCTGTCAGATCACTGTTGACTTTTATGATGATGATAATGCTGGGGAGAAGAAATCTCCTATGGGCAGCAGTAGAATTTTTGTTAGCAGATTACTGTTTCCTCTTCTCCTAGAATTTAGAAGGTGCATCGCTACCCCACATGTAATTGTGTGCTCTGAAACAAACCCTGAATTACCAATCCTAGAGTCATCAAGTACTTTTAACAAAAGCCATATTTAACATTTGTAACTTACTACAAGTAGTCAGTAGTATAGCTTTCAGATCCAAAAAGGTGTTGAAAGGCTCAAAATCAGGAAGATATTCCAGTGGGGACGAAAACATTAGAAGAGAAAATGGCCTTCACAAGTATGCTAGACACAGGTGTGCGTTTTACACAATAGCCCATCAGTAGCAAATTATCACCATCTGTAGGTGAACCATCTGTTGGCACACATTTCACTGCTGGTGGCTGAAGATATTGTGTAACAAAAAATGTTAATATGGCATTAATACATCTACTATAGCCACAGTTTGAATCATTCATTACAAAATCATTCTGAATTGTTGCTAAGAATGAATATTATTAAAAGCTGAGCAAGGGCACAGGAGGGTTGAAACGCAAGGCCTGTAGGCTGAGGCCTGCAAGATTTTAGCTTAGCTATTTTAGGCCTTGGCGCTAAAAAATGCTGACATAAGTAAGTGACCAAAGAATAACCCGATGCCCTAAGATTATGGGAAAAGAGGTACCAAGTGGTGGTAATGCAAAAAAATTAGCCAGAAGATTAATTTTAAATCATAAAAATGCTGTAAAGGCAAATCTTGTCTCCAACATGTATCTTAACCACATGATACAGGTTGTGCGTTAATGCTAACGAGAATAAAGAGAGCCTACACAATCTATAGAAATTGGGGTCCCTGTAGTTTCTTGGGGACAGTTGGTGGTTAAACCAGTCTTTCATAATGGGGCAGAATCAAAAACACAGCTTACTCTTGGTGAAAATGTCTGTCAATGACACTGAAAAATCAAGACCCTCACAAAAATGTTCCCTTTAGGGATCTTACTCAAAGATCTCATAGGGCCACCTTTTTTACTCTTCAGCCTTCTATTGCAGATCTATCCCAAAAACGTCATAGAACTAGGTATGATCCTTAAAAGGGGCGGGGGGAGATGGCGGGGCAGCTGATGGCTACCCTCTTCTTCCACCTATAGCTGTGGAGTGAGAGCTGATCAGTTGCAACCAAGAAAGATACATTTGCAACATATATTCACACTGTGCTTTTTGGCGATAATATTTGTGAAAATTTTATATGCAAAACTGATATTGCCTTTGGCCTTCTGATAAACTATTAATGCAGCCCTTGGTGTCCTAATATGTGAGCATTCTTACCTGGTACATAGTTGAAGTTTTTCGATAGAAAAGGCTTTCCTGTTTTCCATTATCTGGCCTGCAGAATTACAGAACTTCAGGCTGTAATTGGTATTACATTTTCATTGAGAATTTATAAATTATTTTTGTAGGTTCTAATGGAACTTCCAGACCTAAGGGGATTTGTAAATATGTAGCATAAACTTTGAGATCAAGCTTAGAAGCTCTTTGCCCAAGTCTCAGACAGATGATATATCCTCTTATCAGTCAAGGTTAGGTTTTCCCATCTCTAAACTCTCACCGGCAAGATGGATGATTTTCTCTATTAGAGAATTATTTCATATAACGTGGCTCCTTCCCATCTGTGGTGAAGCTCACTCATCCAGAGCTGTTGATACCTGTTGGGTTGAGATTTGGAAAGTTCTGTTAACTGATGTTTGTGAGATCTGTCAAACTTTCAGTAGACATTACAGACTCCTCTGAGGTTCAGTCTTCTCAGCAATAATCCAGCTGCCTTCTTTGACCCCTAGTGTATAAATAGGTCATGGTATCCTACATGTGTAGTTAAAATGCTATGGTTGAAAAGAAGGAGTTACTGTGCAAGACAACTCCCTCTTTCTTTTCTTGCCTGAATTTCATTAATTATCCCAGGTATTCCTCCACATCCTCTGAACTGGGGCCTCTTCTTTCTCATTTTTCTGTCTCTTTGGTGGTGATATTCTTCTTGAATGTCAAGGCTGGTAAAATGTAATCATTTGTTAGAGTAAACCACCTAAATGTGCAGAGGGTAATGAGAAAGCTTTTCAATGACTTTTAGAAGTTGAAAACGTCAAGTGGAGATACTGTCTTCAGTAAATGAAACTGGAAGAGAACATAAGTATCACAAATACAGAAGGTAAAAGAATGGTATTAGGTTACAGTGTAATGGAAATGGACATATTACAAAAGTGATGATCATGCAGAGATGTGGAGAATATTTGGATGTGAGTAATAGAGAAACAGTAAACTTGTTTTGTGCATGTTCTGTTAGATATAGGCTCTTATACTGCATTCCTCGTCGTAGTATCTGGTTGCCACATTTAGGGAAAAAAATAGGTAGCATTTAATTTAATGTGAAATTCAGTTATCAGACCTTGTTTGGCTTATGATGCTTGTGATGTTCTAGGTGTGGGTACTGCAAAAGGAGCTTGCAGTGTCTACCTCGGAAGATACTCATCCCTACAAAGAGGAACTGGAGACAGCCCTAGAGCAATGTTTTTACTGTTTGTACAGCTTCCCGAGCAAAAAGAGCAAAGCAAGGTACCTGGAAGAGCATTCTGTGCAGCAGGTAAGATAAGCACAACTTACGTTTAGTGTAACACCTTAAAATGCTGAAGAACATGGTTTTCTCCAGTGTCAATATATTGAGCTGAATTAATGGGAAGGAGTCATAATTACTAGGACCTTTTTTCCAGACCTGAAATTCATTTCCTTTATATATGGTAGAAAATGATGAAAAAACTCCCTGGATCCCTAAAATAAGTATGGAACAAGAGGGCTAGATGTTGGATATAAAACCAATTGTAGCTTTACCCATGATATAAAAAAAAAAAAAAAAAAACCCTAAAACACCAAACATCTGATCTTACAGTTGATGAATATGGAAAATGCAGTTTAAAGTGATGCTGGTAAAATATTAAAATTTTTATCTTGCCAAAGCTCTGATGGAAAATATTGGTTAGTACGGATTATTAAAACTTACAAAATTCAGTTTGGGAGAAGCAGAGCTATGAGCAATCTCCAGAAGACATTTCACTCATTGTTAGACTCTGGATAACTTTACATTTACCAAAAAACAGATGGTCATGAAACTGCGTCCTGTGTCTGGATTTTACCCAAGAAAACACTTAATTGGTTAGTGCCTCTGACACCATAATATAACGAGCCTGTTAAGATTTTTGCAGTGCAGTCTGCTGAGTGATAGCTGTATTTTCTTGCTCATAGTCTGTCTCTGAATTCTTCTCAACCTCACCTCGTCTCTTATGTATAATATGCTAGAGTCCCAAAAGAAGCATCTCAGATAGACTGTTTTGTAAGTCAAATAAAAAGGAGGAGGAGATGAATGGGACGGGCAAAGAAAAAAAGGAAGTGAGAGAAGAGAATCCCTCCTGCTGGAAACGGCACTTCTTGTCTAAAAAAGGTGGGAAACTCTGGGTGAAATCCTGGCCCCACTGAAGTAAGTAACAAAACTCCCATTAACTTCATTGGGGCTATGATTTCACCCTGTCTTCAGAAAAGCAGATTTCAGTGTTGCATGAGTAATAGGGGAAGCATGACTCAATTAGCTTAAGATAGGAAAACTACAAACACATGAACATTCTAAAAAAAATAAAGAAAAAAGGTGACGAGACAAGGGTGTGACTGGCTATTTTACTGTTTGATTTGAAAATGCTTCCAACTCTGTAATTGCTGGGGATGCTCCTGGAATTTTCCTTCTCTGTTACCTGGATTTGAGTTTCAAAATCTATAGCAAATGTAGTTCTTTCCTTCTGTCTCTTCTCACCCCCACCCATGTCAGTCTCCAAATTTCCTGTTTCTCAGGCAGGTCTAAGCAGACTCTCCAACTCTTCCAAGTAAGTAAAGCTATCCTTATTAAAAACATTCCTTAAGTTACAGTCGAGAGCCTTCGCCTGTAATCACTGTGCTGAACATTGTATCTTAATAATGCCATTGGATCTTCCATTCTGGAAAGGTTGCACTGGTTTTTAGCTGATGTAATGTTTTGTTTTATTCTGTTCTTAAAAAATTTCCCTAGCTCTTGACTTATTGAGATAATTTCTTTCTCTCTTTCCCCCACCCCCTTCCCTTAAGGTGGATCTGATGTGGGAAGATGCATTATTCATGTTTGAATATTTTAAGCCCAAAACCCTCCCTGAGTTTGATAGCTACAAAACCAGCACTGTATCTGCTGATCTGGCCAACCTTCTGAAGAAGATTGCTACAATTGTTCCTCGAACAGATAAGCCCATGTTAAGCCTAGATGATGTCTCTGGCTATATTGAAGGAACCTTCAGCAAGGTACAGTTAATTGTTTAAAAAACTTCAAGGGAAGGAAATGGCTATATTGTTTCATTTTCACAGTATGGGATTGTTGGGTGGTGCCTAATTTGACATTTGATGCTCACAAAAATCACATTTTAATTGGGTTAGAATGGCCTTTCCAAAGCTTGTAGTTTTACAAGGAAGAGGTTTAATGTAGATGAATATGAATAGATGTGGGGAAGTAGTATATACAGAGCTATTTTAAAATATGCTCCTGAGTCATCTAAGGTTTTCTGTTTTCAGGTACCATCTCTCCCTGAGGGTGCAGACTACTCTCCTCCAGTGGTGACTGAGCTGTACTACCTCCTGGCAGACTACCACTTCAAGAATAAAGAGCAATCTAAGGCCATTAAATTCTACATGCATGACATCTGTATTTGTCCAAACAGGTCGGTGTTGTTCATTCCCTTCAATTCATCAGTGCTGAAATGAGGGACCAATCAGGGGGTTTGTTCTATTTGGAAAGAAATAACATTTTCTGGTGTTTATTATTAGAAGTAAGTTGTATCTTAAGGAGCATTTTGGGGAAAAAACCCTGTTATTAATTATCAGCTGTTTGACATTTTCCTTTTGGTCCTTCCTGCTGTCCTCCCTGCAGCAGCCGGGCCTGTCGGTCCCACTCCCGGCAGTCAGGGCCGGAGCTTCTCCCCACAGCGGTGAGGGCTATCAATCCCCTCCTGCTGGTGATTTTTAGTAAAAGTCATGGACAGGTTGCAGGCGTTCATGAATTTTTGTTTATTGTCTGCGACCTGTGCGTGACTTTTACTAAAATAACTGTGACAAAATCTTAACCTTACTTATAAGCATAGTGCTGAATCTTGAGGTATTTCATCGCAAGGTAGCTTTTACCATACTGTATCATGGTGTGCACTCACCGCTGCGGCGCTTCCTGCTGGTTACCTTGGGAATTAGCTCTTCCAGCTCTGGAGCGCGTCCTGCTGGCCGGTGTCGCCCTACTGGCACCTGCTTCCTTTCAATCTCCACCACTGTACTTCAGGCCCCGCATCCCTCCCGGCCCACGGTGCCCCTTCTCTGGAGTACTGCCCTGCAGCAGTGCCCACAGACTCAGTGGTCCTCCCCTCCCTGGGGAACCCCACCTCGCCTCAGTGACCCACTGCCAGTCTTCATGTAGCCCCTTCCATCAGGGACAAACTTCAGTCTGAAATGGCCACTCATCATCGGCAAGGGGGTTGGACCTGCTGCTGCTTCCCCACAGCCCTAGTATCTCCTCCGGTCCTGAAAGCAAGGCCTTTGCCTGGGGGTTTGCCAGGCTGGAGCTTCCCTAGCTCCTCCTGCCCTTCTCCAGCACTGCGCTGTCCAAGGTACCCTTTTTTCTATCTGGGAGCCAGGTCCATCTCTGTCCCCAAGGCTGGAGAGAGACTGACTACCCCTTCTGGTCTGCCCTCTTTTATACTGGCTTGGTAAGCCCTGATTGGTTGCCTCCCAGCCCCGTCCAAGGGCTGGGTTTTAACCCTTTCTGAGCTGGAAGAGGGTGACCACCCCGCTACACATACAGATGCTCCCCGGGTTACGCAAGACCCGACTTACGCAAATCCGCCCTTACGGAAAAAGTTCTGTACGCTAGAAATAGGAGTTTGGGGGTTTTTGCGTAATGGTCAGACAAACGTTTCTGACTTACTCGAAATTTGAGTTATGCAAGGTGTTCCGGAATGGAATGCTTGCATAAGTCGGGGAACGTCTGTACATCAAGTTTTGTCCTGAAGGGAGATTTTTTGGTTCCTACTAAGTCATGTTTCCATCAAAAAAGCATAATGATAGTAAAGACCGAGTGCCATCCAGTCCTGCCATCCAGAATGTTGTTGTGAATATGGGCTGTCTGTTGGACAAGATTTGATAATGTTTAGAGGCTAGGATGAAAGGGCACCATATTGTTTTGATAGGACAGCATGGTTTCTGAGAGAAGAAGCTGGTTGGAATGGAACTGTTCAAACTTGGATATATTGAATTCGAATGAAAAGACACCAGTTATTCATTTTCTATGATGTTGGATGTTTAGGACAATATTGGGTTAGCTAGAAAATGGAGGTTTTCAAAATCGACATACAAAAAAGGGGAAAATGGATAAAATGTGTGTTTCATACAATTCTAGACCAGGTTCCTCATTCTGTTAAAACACAAAATGGGGACAGGGGAAGTGTTTTCAATTAGTTTTGAGAGCAGTAAGTATTAGATGTGTACGGTGTCTCTCAGAATGCCACCACCATGGGAGGATGTGCAGCAGGAATATTGTTTTGGAGAAGCCTGTGATGTAAGAAGGAAATATCTGGAGAAATAGTAAAAGGAATAATCACACTCATGATTCAAGATACTTTGCAGCGAGTTTATTTGCTGTGTTTGTTCTTTCTTGCATAGGTTTGATTCTTGGGCTGGCATGGCGCTGGCTAGAGCAAGTCGAATTCAGGACAAGTTGAACTCCAATGAGCTGAAGAGTGATGGCCCCATTTGGAAGCACTCTACTCCTGTCCTCAACTGCTTTAAACGAGCCCTGGAGATTGACAGCTCCAATCTCTCTCTCTGGATAGAATACGGAACCATTTCCTATGCCCTGCACTCTTTTGCATCCCGACAGCTTAAGCAGTGGAAGTTAGAACTTCCCTCTGAAGTTGTGCAGCAGGTGGGGGTCTAAGTTAGAGCTGTGTGAACTTTGAAATGCTTATTTAAACCTTATAATCTTTCTGATTAAAGCATTCAGTACTCTTGGTGTGGAATTGCTACACTGCATGATGACTTAGCAGCATTGCTAGTCACAGCATCCACCCAGCCCCAGTGAAAATAAACATATAAATTGCCAGCGTGAGCACTTTTTGAAATTTTGTTAGTTTCTTCTCAAAATTAGTCTGTCAGAGATTTGGGCCTACTTAGACTCTTCCTCCAAAGATCGCTCAAAAATGGCAGAACCAGCAGGAAAAAAACAAAAACTTAAGAATTTTTAATGAACTGCAAGTATCTACAATACATTTACCTTCCCTGTTAGTAAACTTCATACAAATTACTTCAGAATAAGATGAAATATATCTTTTTAAATAGTCAAAAGACCAGAAAATTGGGCAGCTCACATTTGTGTCCACACAACAACATTTCTCTTGTGTCATAATGAGGGTTCTCTTTTTGTTACATTTGGGTTATTTACTTAAGCTCGTGATCAAAATCGTTAAATGACAAACATCTCAATAGCATTTTCAAGGAAGTAATTTACGTGATAATTGACTCCTGACCAACAGCCATGCATAAATTATCTTGATTGTGAAATTTTCTGCTGATCCAAGTGGGAAAAGCAACTTTAATCTTTATAAACTTGGGTCACTAGATATAGACAATGTTGTATCCCCCTCTTTCTGATTGATACGTTTATCTTCCATCCTGACTCTCAAGTATCAGATTACAATGAAGGAATGGAAATTTGGGGGGGGGGGGAGGTGAATTGTCTCTGGTCTGTGAGCTGTTAAATACTCATGAATATCTAAAGTTCCCCAGTATATGAATGGAAGAGAAGGTGCAATGAGAACTGCCTTCTTCTCCTGCCTTCTCGAAGGCTCTCTTCCCTCCTACAAAGGTTCTATGAAAATGTGCTCTGAATCCTAGAAAGTTATCCCTGTTCCTCAGCCTGAAGTTAAACCATAATTACTTTTTCAGCAAAGGTAACTAAAGAATATGCCAGAGAAAATGTGGAAAAGGAGACTCAAAGAAACAATACTGGCGTGAACCGCTGTGGGGAATTAAAATGAACTTATATGAGCTGAATGGAAAACAAGGTCTTAAAATATCCAGTTGCAGAAAAGTAGATAAATCACAATCTCTGGAAACAGAGAGATACTTTCTTTTAGATAACTTTAAGCATCAGAAATCATGTAGGGATATATGGCTTTCTAACTGAAAGTTAGATGGCTTCTCAGTTAATAAGATGAGCACCTTGAAGTGCTTCAGTATAAAGAATACTTCTCTCTCGAGCACCGTATGTCACTGGGGAGATTTGGAAATCCTAGAATCAATTGCTGTGTTCAGACTGTCATGTTTGGAAGCCTACAATAAGAGGCATGCAACCCGAGCCAATCAGAGTTTGTTTTGAATCTCTCCCCGATGCTTTTCCATGCAGTTTGTTCAGAGGCATATCTTTTTCTAAATCTTAGTGGTTTTACATGCGGAATGAGGTATGAATTAATCAATTTAAGAAATGAGGCACTGTCTTAAAGACCATTGTTTCAGCCAGTATCCCTGCAGATAAAGACAAAATGGCCATTACTTGAGTTTTTGAAGAGATCCATTAAAGTAATACTGGGAAATGGAAGGTGTTTGCATCCTGAAAGCAGGAAAGAGTTAGGACTGCCTGATAAAAGATTTTGACTTAGCTGCACTGAAAGTTAATTGGTTATTTTCTAATCTTTTATATTGTCAAAATTTTAAAAATACCCTTTTGTGATCACACAGTGCTAGTTGTGTGAAAACAAAATTCTCAGTTAACTCAAGGTAGTGAATCATTTTCTTCAACACTTCTTGAGCTAGGCACAAAAGGAGCTGAAAATTCTATTTGGAAAACATGGGTCTTGGGAGGACCCCATGTTCAGAGAACACGCATCTCAAGAGGCTTAGTCATTCTTGTTTTTTTTATTCAAAAGTCTCTACGAGACTCTCATCCTGAGTTAGGTGAACTGCAAAGAAAAATAAAAACTTGAGCTGAATTTCTGTGTTGAATGCCCCCATTAAGGAAGCTCTGAGGGATGTTCAACACAGAGGGATGTTCAGCCCTCTTGGTAGATCTTGGTTCATGGAAGCTATCCCAGATGTCTGAATACAGTCCATGGTATTTGTTGTCACAGAATGATGCATTTTGGCATGTCTTCAGTGAATCAAGAGGTAATAATAGGGTTCCACTAAGGTGGGGAAAGAATGTCTAAAAGGTTAATTATAACGTTTGTACGTTGGATGCCTCCCACAACTTGGTTAGTGAGGAGCTAAGCAGATAAATCTAGGCTTAAATTTTTGCTTTGCAATTTGCCTTTATATATATAAAAAGCGTTTTCTAGAGCAAACTTGCCCCAGGGGGTTGAATTCAGATTTTTGTCTTGCAGTAAAACAATCAGAAGTCAACAAGGGTGTTCCCATGAAGCAAAATGAACATTACATGAGCTGTTGATAATTTGGATTATAAACAAAGTGGTGGCTGTCAGCAGCCGTATTCCATAGCAGCAGATGATCTACTGAAATAGCATCTCTAAACAAACATGTTTGTGGGAAATGCACTGAGTTGATTTGAATTCATGAAGGATAACTTCAGTGAATCTCTATGCCTCCCAGGAAAACAAAATAAACATTTTTTTCAAATTTACTCATCCAGGTTCTTGCTGCTCTTTAGTGGCTGCTATGAAAAGTATCTTAGCATGTTCAGGATCTCAACTGCTCATTTCCTGTTTATTCAGGAAATATTAAAACTAATGGTGAAAGGTCAGACACCTAACCAAGGCGATTACACCATATCAGTCTTTCGGATCCTGTTTTTAGATTTCTTGCTTCTTCTAAAGATAATTTGGGAAGGTGATCACTGTGGAAAGGGAAAGAAATCCAGGGCTCTTTCCCATCAAAATTGTGTCTGATTGGCATGAATTCTCTGATAGAACAGTGCCAGAATTAGTTATTAATTTATTTGCAATTTGGTAGTTAGAAAGATTCATCTTTTTATTTGTCCACATACAAATTTTGATTTAGTTATTGAGAGATAAGAACCATGGGACATCATGATGCTGATATTAGAGTAATTTTACTAGCACCTCTACTCTCCCATCTCTTCCAAAGCTCTTGAGGTGTTAGCATCCCAAATGTTAATGGGAGGAGATTAAATTACATTTTCACCCTTCTCAGTTTTGAGTGTTCCCAAGTATAAATATTTACCACCTTCCCATTCTGTATTGATATATGTAGTACCACCATAGAAGTGTGCAGAGCTTTACACACACAAGAAACAAAGGCTCTTGACTATGTTACTGTTCTTAGTTACATGGTAACCATACAAGGTTTACTGTGGACTGCCATGTAACAGTGTGTTTATTACATCTCTAAAGATTACTTGGTAATTATACCTAAGAACTCCAAAATTAATTACCTTGAAGCCTCAAGTTATTACAGCCCCACGTCATTCTTCACAATAAAGACATGCTCATTACTGTCTTGTAAACCTATCACAGTGAGGTACTTATTAAGGAATTGAGTGGACAATACTTAAGTTACAATGTGTTACAGAGTTATAATGTGGGTACAGACCATCCAACTTAAGTTTCCATGCACCAAACCAGAATATTTATTTAAAATGGCTTCACTCTTCTTTTTAAAATGAATGTGTTATAAAGGTATAAACCTTTGAAAAGGCTAAGCTTTCGGTGTAACAAAAGGTGAGTTAGAACAGCGTGATTCTCCCTGTCAGGGATATATCTGTTTAAAAACAAACACAAAACCACGGTTGTATACCAAACCATAATCAAAGGGATTCTCCTTAAATGAATTATGTAAAAGGGGGCAGATGTGTTTCAAGAATATTTTCTGTTCAAGAAGTTCGTAATTAATATTTAACATTCTATTGAAACTCTGTAAAATAAAGCAACATTTTCCCAGACAGTACTTAAGATGCTGTCATAACTTTATATTTTTAAATATTTTTTAATTCAGTCTCGGGGAAGGCTAACCTTAATTTATGCTTTTGTTTTGTTTAGTAAAAATCAATACTGCTGTCTTGCTTATGGGGTCAAAATCCGATTCTTACCAACTATTATAAAATGTATTTTCTTGTGAATTCTAATGGCCTGTGTTCTAGCAGACTATTAGTTGCAGAGTTAGGTAAATATCCCTAATTCTTATTTTTAAATAAAATGTGTTGAGGGAACTGCTTACAATGATGGAAAAGAAACAGAATCACTGTCTGTTAATTTCTCCACAAGTGTTTTACGTTTATACATTTTTTTTCTTACCGCTTTATTTCAGTCATTAATGTAAGAAGGCATTTAACTGAATGAAACACAGATTCATATGCACTATATTTTATGAGTTTTCAGAAGCCATTTGGGTAGTTGGATACATTTTGTATGCTCTGCCATTAAATCCAAAGGATTTTTAAATAACCTATTGCTTTTGTGAGCTTTCATATGCAATAGAATACATTTCAACATTGTTCATCCCAGCTAAGGGTGAACTCATGTTTTCAGCATCTTGTCCCATTGCAGATGGAAGAGCGTCGAGACAGCATGTTGGAGACAGCCAAACTCTGCTTTACTTCAGCATCTCGCTGTGAGGGAGATGGAGATGAAGAGGAGTGGCTTATTCACTACATGCTGGGAAAGATTGCAGAGAAGCAAAAGCAGTCTCCTGTTGTCTATCTGTTTCATTACAAACAGGCAGGTCACTACCTCCATGAGGAAGCTGCCAGGTATCCAAAGAAGATTCACTACCATAATCCACCAGAACTGGCCATGGAGGCATTAGAGGTAAAATGGGAAAACACGCACAAAAGCTTAGTGCCAGGTCTACTAGCTAAACTGAATCAGAATTTAACAGCTGTTACCATGTTTTAAGTGTGTTGAAAATGTTGACACACATGCATAGTTTAACCAGTAAACACCATTTTCTGTTTTTTAAAACATGGAAGGTTTATATTTTGTTTTCTCCAGTTAGTTGAAATAACGATAATCATTATTATTAGCATAGTGGCTATAGATGTGCATTGTACTTTACAGATGGAAATATTCAAGAAAAAACCAGGAATCAAATGGAACTCCTAAATGCTTGCATTATAAAGCCAGTTTATAGGTATGATACTGGTATCAGATAATGCTACTTTTAATCACTTATTAAATAAGAGTCAAATTCGCTTTACCCACATAAAACTCATCAGTCAGACTTTGAGGTTGAAGTGTAGGTGGTTGGGGTGAAATCCATCCTCTCGCCCAGAGACAGGGCATGAGCCCATGGGCTGACGTAGTAGTCACAGACCCTCTGCATCCATGGTGCAGCTTGTTAAGGACATTGGCTGTAGTATGTATCCAGTGATCTCCTCCCGTGTCTGTCCTCATTGCTTCATTCCATTCCCTGGAGGGAACACCTTTTTGTTTTGAGACCCTGTGTCATTTACTTGACTTGGATAGACAGGAAATGTCCTGATGAGGTACATGTGACAGCAAATAATTTTTGCAGAACAGGGCCAACTTCTTGGAACTAGTTTCAGAATTCTGAGCTTTCTACTGATTTAATGAACTGTGTTTTGTTTTCCTAGGTTTACTTTCGGCTTCATGCCTCTATTCTGAAACTTCTGGGGAAGCCAGACTCTGGTGTGGATGCGGAGATATTAGTTATTTTCATGAAGGAGGCTTCTGAGGGACCATTTGCCAGGGGTGAAGAGAAGAACACTCCAAAAGTTACAGAAAAGTGAGTGCTAACTTCCAGAAAATACTCTGAAAACATGCTTTTTCCACACTAAGTAGTCTTTTAGTGTAAAGATTATTATTTGTGCAGACACCTACATAGATTCAAAACAGGTGTGCCACAAACTATTACAGTAACAATGAATATGCCATAAACCAACAGAAGCCACAAAATATTAAGAATTTAACTCACTCTTATGGCATCTAGTGTTCCACGTCATAGAACTTATGTTATTGATTTTTCTGAGATCTCTGCAATATATGGGCACAATGTAGGGAGGAAGGTTAACAAAAGAAGGGGACAACCTCATCTTTGGATCCACTGGTGAAACCATTATTTTTGATTAATTAGCAGATGTTTACTTAAAAGTCTAGCTTAATTTATTGATATGAGCCCTCTAGCTTTGGTTTGTTAGTGGCTATAAAATAAAGATGTTTTGACACAAATGATTGTTGGGATTCCAGTTTGCCCCTTTTCATTTCTTTCCTGTGTCTTATGGTGAAAATCCATCTTGTTGATGTTGCTAATAGATTTCATTATATACAGAAGATAATGATGGAAGAGGAGCAGTCTATTTCCATTTAATTTATATAGAGACTGACTATGTTAATACTCTTCCTTTTCATTTTTCTCTTCTTCCCATCTACCCAGGGAAAAGACTTGCATGATTGATGAAGACTCTCACTCTTCTGCTGGAACAGTACCAGGCCCTGGGACTTCCCTCCCCTCTTCCTCTGGTCCAGGTCTGACATCCCCACCTTACACAGCCACTCCAGTTGACCACGATTACGTCAAATGTAAAAAACCCCGTCAGCAGGCAACGCCGGACGGTACAGTCCCTGTTCTCAATACTGCAAGCACAGGGAGGTGCTCTAATCATGGGGGGCTTGACCTGGGAAGATCAATCTGCTCATTTCAAGGAGGGTGATGGGTCTGTGGTAACACGGGCAATATTGCTGCTCATTAACTTCATAAATTCACAGTGGTCAGAGCTTTAAATAAAACATTCAAGGTCGTCACCTCCCACCCAAACTAAATGGGAATAGGGGTGGGATGGGGTATTTGGCTATTAAATGGTCCTTCGGTAATGTGGCATATCTCTAGAGCCAATCATGTGCTTGTTGAGCTTATGAGGAAAGACTTGGGTTAAATTGATACCTGAGCTTGTACCATTTCAGTGCTTCCTTGACTTGATGAGAATCTGAGCAAGTCAGTTAACTTTTTGTGATGTTCCATCCAAAAAATCCCACCAGAGTTTATCCCATTTGGAATGAGGCAGGTGGCGACTGTCTGAATATATTGCTTATCAACACAAGGTGATTTGCATGGTGGTCTAATAGACTTCGCCTTTTAATTTTTTCTTTATTATTTACAATAACTGGCTAGCAGCACATTTCTGTGGGTCATAAAATAACAGTTGATTGGTTTAGAAAGAAAAGTAGTAGGGCAGTGTAGTGGTGTCATTGCAATACAAATTAATAGAAATCTTCTATTTAGGAAACTTGACACTGTCTTTTGCCAGGCAGTTTTGTTTCAACATCACCACTCTGGTGACCAGCTTAGCTATCTGTCCCTCTGGATCTGTGGCTACCAACATTCATGAATAAAGTGCATATTCTGCAGAGCACTTCTGCAGGTGAATGTTGATGGATTACAGCATCCTCCTCAAGGAACTGCTGTTCCTGGTCTGAACTTATTTCTGTAGGGTGGGCTGCTTCCATGCCTGTCAACATTTCAAAAATAACTAAACCATAAAAATGTGACCCAATTTTGAAACCAGTAGCTAAATGTCCAGTACCCAACAAGGTGTATTTGTTCCTTTTCTTCCCTACTAATAAATAACTCCTGGATTAAAACCAGCAGACGGTTCTTGCATTTCCTTCACTAACCTGAATATTTAAAATTTTAGTTTATCCAAACCTTCATTTCAGTATGCAGTAATTCGTTCACTGTTTTAATAGAGAGAGGGAGAGAGAGTGTGTGTGTAATGTGTGTACACACATTAGTGTGAATGAGTTGTATATAGGCAGGCACTTGTACTGCTTTAGCTGCTCCATGTCCTTTCTCTACCAGTCTTACGTGTGTGTGTGTGTGTGTGTGTGTGTGTGT